>NC_056749.1:184758321-185058321 GCF_019279795.1 Protopterus annectens
ATAGTTTTTGGATGTACTGGGTTTACTGAAAAACTAGGTCAAGCCCCTTCCATTGTTTTGAAAAGGAACCAAAATTTAAAGGGATTGATGGAAAGGCAGCCATGAGAATGCAGTAAGAGTCGCACTCAAATGAGATGGATGTATAAATGTGGGTCATGTCTCTAGGGATCTGCTTCACGGGAATGTGGTCTTTAACATATTTGGTATTCTGCCACAGTTCCATTTGGGTCTGAAAGTATGATAGATGCAAAATCCTCTTTCAGAGGGAGTGCTTTCCTGCAATTTTAAACTAAGTTTCAGAGTTCCAATTGCAGGATGGCCACAAGGTTTGAAAATTTATTTAGTAAAGATTAGTACTTGCTTGACACATTTAGGTTTTAGATTTGTTTTGCTTTTTAGGTTGGGATCCATTAGCTAGATTGTGTTTAAGTACCTTGATATTTTCTGGCTATTGAATTGTGTTGATTTATAGGTTGGAAGATCTACTACATGGACTATCCCTAAAATAGGCATGATGGGGTGGGGGGTAGAGAGGGCTCTGGACAGCAAGTGGAGACTTTGAAGAGAGAGTTGTAAGCCATTGTTGGCCAGGAAAGTAGAGTTGCATATTGAGGACCTGCATTTGTGACATGCCCAGAAAGGTCAACAAATATCCCAATGTATGTCCCTCAAGGTTTTGTTTGCACATTAGGACACTTATACCTACATGACCACTACCATATCATGGTCATAGTATTACAGCTTAAGGGGTTTTAGAGCCCTAGCAATGTTTGTGAAAGACATCTCACCATCACCCTATGAGAGTAGAATTTGTGCGCCTGATTATAGAGTCACCCAACACTGCTACATTTTTATTAGTGGATGGTTTATGTGTAGTGGGTTTGAGAGTGGCATTTTTTTCTGGTTACTGATCTATAGATTTGATAGTATGTGTTGCAATGTTTGATTTCCACTGAGTCTTAATCCTGTTTGACATTGGGGGCTTAGGCAATAATGTTTTTTTTTACAACCTCAACAGGTGATAATTTTTGTGGAATGGTGTGAAAGTGTGTGGCACTCAGACTGTATTCCCATGCAGGAGTGATGCCTCCATCTTAGTTAAATATTGCTATCACAGATAGTTTGTCATGAGCTAAGTAACAGTTTATTTTCCATGAGCATCAGGCAATTGCTACATAGTCTGAGTTGGCTATTTACAATAAGGAGACAGATAAGGGAAGACAATATGGCTGACCCTCAGTCTAGTGCAAGAGTTTGAGATATGGCTTAGAAGACTTGCTTGAATAAATTCTTATGAGTCCAGTATAATAAATATTAGTACAATAAAACATTTTTTTATAATCAATAAATATTGGTAGGGAACTAAAGTACAAGCAGCTAGGGCACTTGAACTTGGTACTGAAACAAGACATAGCACCTTAGTGCTACTAGTATAGTCTTGCTAAGAATAAGGTTCATAGGTGGTGGTTACACATGCAGTCCACAAGACCATTAAGGAGCTTAGCCCAAATTTCCAATTGCCCCAGTGCTCTGTCTGGTTAAGCAACTTGCTCAAGATCACATAGTTGGCAAAGGAAGGTGTAAAGGCTCAAATCCTGTACCATCGTAACAGGTAGCAGCTCATTAACAAGTGAAAGTTTTAGTTCTCTATGCTAACTGCCTTCAGTCTGTATCCCTGACTTTCAAATACAGGTTTGCAAGGCACTGAGCAAAGTACTGCTCACAAACAAACAAAAAATAAATAAAAATGGCTAGGCATGATACAGAACCCACTTGAAATCAGTACAGGCAGTAAAACACCTTCAGTTAACAGCTCTAACATCAGATTCACAGAAACCACAGTAACATAAATGACAGAAACCACTCAAAATGTATTTAAATATTTAGCCATCTTTAAGTGCAATAGAATAAAAGTTTTTATTTCCCTATTCCTTGATACAAAATAGATTAAAAATTCCTTGCTTTGTTACAGCTTAAGCACAGGTCTTCATCTTCCAGGAATCTTAAGGTTAAAACAATAGCCAACTGCTCATGCAGTATAAATTAGCAGGGATCATGTAAGCTATAAGCAGCCAAAGCTCTACCAATAGCATTTATCTTCTCAGAACTCCAGGAATCACCACCACACTCACCAGATTTATTCACTACAAACTGACTCACATGGCCAAAACTGGCTATTTGTGCTTTTAGTCACTTTTCAAACCTATAATAGAAAATAAATGCAGCAACACTGCTTAACCCTAACAGCACATAACTGATCAGTCTGCTCAGCAAAATCTTCAAGAACATCCAGAGTTGCACAGGTTCTTTGTACCTGGTCAGTACCTTTAATAAATGATCATTCTCATATACTAAAATTGTTTGCCCACCCCCTCATTAGTTGGTTGCTTAGGCAGCACATAAATAGTCAACATTCCCAAAGTCTTCCAAAGTCTTTTATAATTTGCTAGTATCCTTACCAGGTGAGCAGTGTTGAATTACTTACTTTATAGGTGCATTCATCCTCTGATTTACTGCTGTATGAACATAATCTCCTGATCCTTTCCAGGTTATGCCCACACATACAGCACCTTCTCTTGATTCTATGCTGGAATTGCTACCTCTAATCCACAGTCTTTGTACTACCTATTGGACAATGATACCAGATATCTTGGTGCACCCAAGCATCTGACTCTCAGCTACTAATGTCCACAAGGTCCAGCATGTTCTGGGCCATTCATCACATTAGTGTTGACCTTTACTGCCTCTTTCAGTGATTTGGCTTGATATACCTGTCCACTTTATATTGCTTGTGGAGTTGCTGGATCAGTAATGTGGACTGCTTTGTCTTTGTTTGTTTCTTCCACACTAGAGGAGCTATTTGGGTATAGTTGCTGTCAAGAAAAGTAACATCCCTGCTCTTCTCCCAGGCCCATTCTTCACAAGATAAACTGGGTCCATCACTTTGCTACCCTCCATCAGCCAAGTATTTTTGTATTCCTTCTCTCCCCTGATAATCTAAATCCTCTAGACATGCCCTCAGTACTTTTCTTCTACAGATAATTTGTTAATTACACTTTATTTTCCTAGGGTGTACTCCTCCAAGTTTTCACTTGTCTGACTACAGGCCTAAGGTCCTGATTGCAAACTTTGTTTCTCAAAGCACCTCACTAATTTCACTATGCAGGTCCCACATATCAAAAGTCAGACCCTCCATATGTAGCACTACTCTGTTTTCTTCCATTTGAGCATGCAGTCTCATTCATTATCCCAACAGTGAAATTCTACTAGGCGTACCAGGCATGCCTTCTTAACACCTTTCCAAATGAACAGATAAACTCTGCACTGCTGCATAGGAAATAGAAAATATGAATGACTAGAGACAGAGGAGAGATTTTAATCCACCATTACACACTTGGCTCAAGATTGACCCCCTTTTTGGTCATCCTTATGGGAATTATTGGGATACCTATTTCATAAATAAGGCTGAACAATTATTTTCTCTTTTTTAATAATATGCTACTTCAACATTATGATTTCAATAGTAATTATTTTAATGACTGTAGTTTGACTATTAAATCTAGCAACAGACCTCTAAAATACTGCCCAGTAACAGCATGGTGGATTTATGTGCATGTGTGTGTATGAAATGTTACTACAACTGCATGTAGTTTGTTTTCATGGTTGTGTTCCTCAGCTAGATCTGAGGTCATGCTTTAGATTCTGGGCGATGCAAGAAATGACACTGCAGTGAGAAGTACTTTTCATTTGTATTTTTTATTTATTTATTTTAAGTTCTTAAGTGCTTAGACTGAAATGACAGTACAGATACTATAACATGAAGTCAACAAGTGCATTAGTTAAATTAAAAGGGTGCAACGGAACGAACTGAAAGCCTCGGATAAGTAACCCAAAGGTACAATGATTCACCTCCATATCTGTGTAGTTGTAAATGACAAGGTTGTCTTTTTTGACAATAGTGCAACCTTCTATCATTACAAAACAAAATTCATCTAACCTCCTTGAATCTGAACTAACTATTTGTATCTGTTGTTCCACCCTTGTTGGTGGTATCTCTGCCCCCTCCCACCCACTCTGTCTGGGGGTTGTTGAAAATCCTGATAGGAATTTTTCCTTTCTTTTTCTGCCAGTCTCTCGCTCCTACATAATGGTTGTGCATGAAAACCAGCATGTTTGTCAAATGCAGCACCTTGATTATCAAACTTGTGTACTTGATTATTAACCCTTCGTGCCTTACCAGAAACAGGGTAAGCCATGCCATCTCTATACTCTATCAAATCTCTTTCTAATTTACGCATTTTACGGTTTAAAATCTTTAAATAAAATCGGTCCACCTCTTTAAAAACATTGTCATAGTTGATTTTGACAGATAAAAAGTTAGTGTCTTTAACCAAGGAATTGTTCAACACAGTAAGTTCATTTAGCAGAGTAACGGCTTTCGCCTCATACTCAGCTATCATTAAATTTAGAACTTCCAAACCAGCCCTGTCAAAAATTTCACATAGTTTATTGTAGTAGGGTGTACCCTGTTGTACGCTGTTCGGAAACTTGTAAAAGCGCAGACCCTTCGGTACATGCTTAACCGACACACATTCTTTAAGATAATTAATTTCTAACTGGTTGCTTTTATAAGCGTACAACTTGTCTCTTAAAATATTGAAATCGTTCTCTTGCCCTCACCAAGAATGATGCCACAATACAAAGACAAGATGGTCAGCTTTAATAATTGGCTCAAGTATTGGTGTCATTCTAAGGGGATCCAATGTCTGTCTGCCTGAGATGACATGTTGGACAAGCCACGCTGCTTCGCAAGGGACGGCTTGCACCTGTCACCACTAGGCTTCCGGATATTGGCTAAGGCTCTTGCCACCCCCATAGTGCCTTTTTTAGGCAAGGCTCAAAAGACAAACCCACCTCCTTAGAAAACAAAAATGAAAAAAAACTAAGGGTAATGCTGCTCAATGCCAGAAGTCTAAATCTCAAGATGCAGGCACTCGATGCACTCCTCAGTATGGAGAACATCAACGCCTGCGCAGTAACTGAAACCTGGTTCAAGGCTCCTGAGAGCACCCCAGTGCTACCAGGCTATACCTTGTATCATGCTTTTCGGCCCCAAAACCCGGGCCGAACCACAAAGGGAGGGGGAGTGTCCATATTCATCAAGGACACCCACACCTCCAGGTTAGTAGCAACACATGAAGCATCAGAGACCATACAGGTGCAACTAACCATAGGCAAAACTCCTATACAACTGGTAGCATGTTACAGACCACCCTCCCAATTTCAGGAACCCCCCTTAGCCTTCCTGAAGACATTGGAGGATGTGAATGTATCACAAAATACCATCATACTGGGAGACTTCAACTACCCAAACATAGATTGGGTACATTATTCTAGCCCTAACACCCTAGCCCAAAGGTTCCTGGAATTCATAAATTCAAATGCACTGGAACAACTAGTCACCTCTCCCACTAGGGGAGATAATATACTAGACCTGATCATCACAAACATGGGGACAAAATGCTCCACGCCGGAGGTATACCCCTCACTAGTGAGATCTGACCACAAACTAATCACCCTGGATATACATATCTCACCTCCACCCCCAGCACAAAAGACCACAGTGAAAAACTTCTCAAAAGCAGACTTCACTCTTCTTAAGACTGAGATGGTATCCTTTAAGCCCACTGGGCCAGTGGATACCACATCCCACAATGCCGAATCCTTCACAAATGCTTTCTATGGACATCTCCAAGAATGCATGGATCATGCAATCCCAAAAAAATCCAAGTCCCTCTCCACCAAAGGCAAGCATCCTGTCTGGTGGACCTCAGCCATAAACAAATTGTATAACAAAAGAAGGAAGCTACTGCACGACAGAGCAAAATCCCATAAAGGGAAGACATCTCTGATCAACATTAGCAGAAAACTACGTTCACTCATAAAAACATCCAAGGCCAACTTTGAGAGAAAAATCGTTAAGGACACTAAAGATAACCACAAAGCCTTCTTCAGCTATGTTAGAAACCTGGGCGGAAACCCTCAGATATGCTCAGAGTTAGTTCATAACAACAAAAAATACACTGAACCCACAGATATTGCCAACATTCTGGCTGACAGGTTCAGTGCAAATTTCTCCCCTCCTCACCCCCAAAAGAAGAAATACTTATCCCAGCTGAATGTAATCTCCCTGTCATCTCAGATGTCCAAGTGAGAACCGCCCTCAACAAAGCTAAAAACACAGCATCAATGGGACCTGACAGTATCCCGGGTTGCGTGCTACGTGAACTCCAAGAGGAGCTAAACCCGCACATAAAAATGCTATTTAACCTTAGCCTTACTACAGGATATGTACCTGAACACTGGCGTGCAGCAACAGTGGTCCCACTCCACAAAGGGGGTACCTCTACAGACCCTGGGAACTACCGCCCCATAAGCTTAACCAGCCTGGTCTGCAAAGCTATGGAAAGAATCATTATGGAACTCATAAACAGAGACATAGGGGACCTACAGACACTTGACCCCACCCAGTTCGGCTTTGTAAAGGGCAGATCCTGCCTTTTGAACCTGGTTGACTTTTTCGAAACAGTCACTAGAGCCATTGATGAGGGCAAAGCAGTCCATACAGCCTACCTGGACTTGGCTAAGGCCTTCGACACAATACCCCACTCAGGAATCATAGATAAACTCAACAGCTTAAACGTAAACCCTTATGTCACTAGATGGGTTGCAAACTGGCTAAAGGACAGAACCCATAAAGTTAAAATCGCTGGAGCAATGTCAGACTCAAAGCCAGTCACAAGTGGTGTCCCACAGGGATCTGTCCTGGGACCCCTCTTGTTCGGCATTTATTTCTCAGATGTTAAAGCAAACATGGGAGGGTTGTGGCTGACAAAGTTCACAGATGACTGCAAACTAGGTGCCATAATCGATACACCAGTGGACACATACATCCTACAAAAAGGCCTCACAGAAACGGACAACTGGTGTCGGAGTCACGGCCTTAAACTAAATGCCAAAAAATGTATAGTCATCCCCTTTGGGAAAAACAAAGTACCCACAAATTATCACATAGACAGCAACCCACTGAGTACGGAAAAAGTAATCAGAGACCTAGGGACCCAAGTTGACAGCGACCTCTCATTTGACACCCACGTTGCCAAAGTGGTTAGAAAGACATTCTACCATGCACACTTCATCATGAAGGGATTCACATCCAGATCCAAGGATGTCATTGTACCCCTATACTCCTCCCTCATCAGACCCATGATTGAGTACAATGCACCATTTGGTATGTACCTCACCCGGCATTTGCAACAGCTGGAGAGACCACAAAGGTACCTCACCAAGAGGATCAAGGGTCTCCAACATATGTCTTATTCTGCCAGACTAAAGAAACACCAGCTCTATTCAGTAGCATACTGCCTGCTCAGAGGTGATCTCTGCCTGACGTACAAGGCCATATCCAATCAGGATCTGATGGACATGCTCCACCTCAAAAAATCCAAATCCATCAGGACCACGAGAGCTAAAGACTTAAACCTCGGCACAAGTATGAATAGGACATGCTGGAGGGATAGATTCATAACCCAGAGGCTTCCCATGCTTTGGAACAAGATCCCAGTTCATGTTCGGCAGAGCCCCTCACTGACTCTCTTTAAGAGAAATCTTGATGAGTGGATGGGAGATCGTAAGTTTACCCCAGGGGTCACATCTGTGTCACTACTAGACAGGGGCACAGTAAACTAATTCTATTATATAAGGGGACCTTCATTGTGTCACTACTAGACAGAGGCACAGTATTCTAACTCTATTCTGTGCATTTTTGCATTTTTGTACCATTTCATGGGGTGGCGAAAGCCACATCACTATGGCTAGGCTTACAAATGCCCCAGGGCAGATAGCCTAGTAATAAACTATGAAACTATGAAACTATGTTGTTAGTTATATTAGGTGTTACAGTACCTTGATTAAATGTGAATTGTCTTTCAGTCCAGACATTAAAATTAAAGTTTTGTGATGGTAAATCCATTAAACCTATTTGTGGTCTTTGCATATTGGTTCCCTGTTCATGGTTAACCGCCGTGCCCTGTGCTGAATCAGTCGGCAAATCAAGTGGTGGAATCAGTGTTCTTCCTGTCATTGCAGTTGGAGGGCGTTTCTTCCTCTGCTCCAATCCATGTTGCTGGTTACCAGGTAACGCTGAGGGCGGACTGCCCTTCATTGCATTGAGAGAGTTAGTAAGCTGAGTTAATGTGGCTAGAACCTGATTAAATTCCAAACGGGTGATCGGACTGTCATCACAGTGGTTCCTCAACAATTGAGGAGTGTTAGCAAAGTCAGTTGGATCAGCTTCCTCGGCCATGAAGAACTTAACAAAAAATCCAAGAAATGAATGTAACGAAACCAAGAACTTCAAAACCACAGCCAGGAAACGTCACCAGCAGTCCGAATAATAATCCTTTATTAGAATCTGGCACCACACGTATAAAACAACCGCTTTCGCTCGGTAAAATACCGAGCTTTTTCAAGTTGTTCTTACAATCAAATAGTCCATGTTATATACTGAAGTAAAGGATCACATGATTAATTTAAATTAATTAATTCAATTAAGTAATTCAGTTAAAAATCACGAAATACCATTCCTATTAAAAAGTGTGGAGAGTCATGAATAAAACTGTAAACATATTTAAAAAGGTGTATTAAACACAGTCTGCCTAAAATTTAAGCATACAAAAAATGCTTGTGAAGACACTGATATGTCTTACTTAAATTGTTAAACAAGCATCCAGAAATGGTTACAATTTTATACCTCTAACATTAAGAGGTGTATATATACAGCAAACCATGACTAGGGTAATGCTACTAGTTCATGAAGTTGTGAAAAATTCAATAACCTGTTATTTAATAAATATAAGCATGGTCTAAAAAATACGAATATTGTGTTAAAATCTTTGTAAAATCATTTAGTCAATAAAAATAGATAATAAAAAACAATAAACAATCCATAAAAATTATTAAAAAAATATGTAAATAAATAAACAATAAAACAGTTGCCACATAGTACAGAAAAACTAAATGGAAATATATGTATACATATGTTGCACAATGAAAAGTGCTTATAAATTTGTTTTAATGATAATATAACCTAGTTAAGACCAAGTAAGACCCAAAGTTGAAACTATAGTCGAGCCATCCTAAGTTTAAGGACACTGCTAATATTGATGTTGTCATTATGCCCGGGTGGCTTACCAGTGTCCAATCTTAATTGCCACAAAAGTTCTCGATATTCTAGTGTAGTCTCCCAGTCACCACCCCTAGCATCTGGTATTACTTGTTCTAATACCATGAATTTCAACAACATGTTGGGGCAGGAAACAGAGTGTTTAAAAAAGGCATTAGATTCCTTTTCTTTAATTATATTGTAAAAATGCTCATAGATCCTTTTTTTAAGGGGTCTGTCCGTTTTACCTATATAAAAACTGGAACACACTAAGCATACCCCTAAATAGACCACCCCCTTGGTTGCACAATTAGAATAACAACTAGCTTTGAAGAGGAATTGTCTAGATGGAATAAATAAGGTAGAGTCATTCAAAATAGCACTGCATTGCTTAGAGGCACCACACTTAAAAGTGCCTGGTTTGTGGTTGTCTAGTGTCGATTTTAATATACTTTTATTTTCAAACCATTGCTTAAGGTTGACATCCCTTTTCCTTACAAAGCTAGGGTGCAGATGAACTAAGTTGTTTAGTTCATCATGTAACGTGAGTACCGGCCAGTGTTTCAGTATCACATTCTCTATATCAAAAGAACTGAGAGAATAAGTATAAATGAAACTATTGTGTTGCGCTAAATTGGCTTCAACTGTATGTTCAAGGGTCTGAAAATGTCCTTTACCTAGTAAAGGGGGATATTTGCTATCCCTTAATGATATTGTTTCTTCTGCCAAACTGGTAACTAATGAAACTGGGTAACCTCTCTCAAGGAATAGTCCCTTCAGTATTTCTAATTCTTCCATAAAGTTTCCAAGTGTACTACACATTCTAGAAGCACAAATGAATTGCCCCTTAATAATACCTCTCTTTTCGTAAAAGGGGTGTCCACTTTCAAAGTGGAGGTAGGAATTAGAGAAACTTGGTTTCCTGTATAATTTAGATTGGAATGTTTGTTTGGAATTGTCTTTGAATAGGGTCACATCCAGGTAATGTAATTCACTTACACTAATATTGTGGGTGAAAGATAAAAAAGGAGTAGTGGAATTTAAGTAGTTAAAAAACTCATAGAACTGGTCCAATGATCCATTCCATAAAATGCAAATATCGTCTAAATATCTCTTGTAGTGAGTAATGAATTGGACCCAGTCAGTTGAAAAAATGAACTTCTGCTCCCATCTGTACAATACTAAGTTGGTATAGAGTGAAGCACAGGAAGCACCCATGGCCACCCCCTTCTTTTGCTTGTAAAACTCACCACTGAAATATATAAAAAATTGTTCTCTAACACAATTTCCATAAATTCTGTTATCAAATTAGTAACCTTACTTCCTAGGTGAGCCTCAGTAGATAATACCTCGTTAAACCATTCTAACCCAGTACAGTGGGGGATGCTAGGGAATAATTCCACTATGTCTATAGTAATCATTAACAAATCTGCCTTGTAATACGCTGGTTGGATACCTTTGAGAAAGTCCCAGGAGTCTTTACAAATGTTCGTTAAAGTAGAGACAAAATTCTTAGTTACATGGTCAATAAACTTGCCGAGTGGCTTAGTTATACTACCCGCTCCAGAGACAATAGGTCTGAACTTTAATGGGTTCAACCCTTTGTGTGTTTTCAGAATTCCAAAAATGACAGGTGTTTTGGGTTTATGCACATGTAGATAGTTGAATAATCTTTCATTAATCACACCCTGGAGTAAATGGTCAGTGAGCAAAAAATTTATTTTACATGTGGCAAGATTAACTTCATTTCTGGAGACTACCTCATATTGATCGGTGTCTTGCAACATACCAAAAAGATAAGTGTCATAGTCAGAATTGTACATAAGAACCACCCCACCACCTTTATCAGGCTTCATGACCCTTATGTTGTTGTCCTTAAGACTATTAACTAAGAAAACTTCTTCGTCTTTCAAGTTGTTAGGAGGTGAACGTGTGTTCTGGTGGTTTAAAGTCCTGAGATCTCTCTCCACTAACTCCTCAAATATTTTGATGGAGGGATGGGTAGGAGGATTAAAAGTACTAGTTAGAGTAAGTTCGTTCTTAACCTGTACTTGCCCTTTAAAATGCAGTGTTAAGTTTAACTGTCTTACAAAAAGTTTTAAGTCAACAAGTGCATTAGTTAAATTAAAAGGGTGCAACGGAACGAACTGAAAACCTCGGATAAGTAACCCAAAGGTACAATGATTCACCCCCATATCTGTGTAGTTGTAAATGACAAGTTTGTCTTTTTTGACAATAGTGCAACCTTCTATCATTACAAAACAAAATTCATCTAACCTCCTTGAATCTGAACTAACTATTTGTATCTGTTGTTCCACCCTTGTTGGTGGTATCTCTGCCCCCTCCCACCCACTCTGTCTGGGGGTTGTTGAAAATCCTGATAGGAATTTTTCCTTTCTTTTTCTGCTAGTCTCTCGCTCCTACATAATGGTTGTGCATGAAAACCAGCATGTTTGTCAAATGCAGCACCTTGATTATCAAACTTGTGTACTTGATTATTAACCCTTCGTGCCTTACCAGAAACAGGGTAAGCCATGCCATCTCTATACTCTATCAAATCTCTTTCTAATTTACGATTTTACGGTTTAAAATCTTTAAATAAAATCGGTCCACCTCTTTAAAAACATTGTCATAGTTGATTTTGACAGATAAAAGTTAGTGTCTTTAACCAAGGAATTGTTCAACACAGTAAGTTCATTTAGCAGAGTAACGGCTTTCGCCTCATACTCAGCTATCATTAAATTCAGAACTTCCAAACCAGCCCTGTCAAAAATTTCACATAGTTTATTGTAGTAGGGTGTGCCCTGTTGTACGCTGTTCGGAAACTTGTAAAAGCGCAGACCCTTCGGTACACGCTTAACCGACACACATTCTTTAAGATAATTAATTTCTAACTGGTTGCTTTTATAAGCGTATAACTTGTCTCTTAAAATATTGAAATCGTTCTCAATGTTGTTAGTTATATTAGGTGTTACAGTACTTTGATTAAATGTGAATTGTCGTTCAGTCCAGACATTAAAATTAAAGTTTTGTGATGGTAAATCCATTAAACCTATTTGTGGTCTTTGCATATTGGTTCCCTGTTCACGGTTAACCGCCGTGCCCTATGCTGAATCAGCCGGCAAATCAAGTGGTGGCATCAGTGTTCTTCCTGTCGTTGCAGTTGGAGGGCGTTTCTTCCTCTGCTCCAATCCATGTTGCTGGTTACCAGGTAACGCTGAGGGCGGACTGCCCTTCATTGCATTGAGAGAGTTAGTAAGCTGAGTTAATGTGGCTAGAACCTGATTAAATTCCAAACGGGTGATCGGACTGTCATCACAGTAGTTCCTCAACAATTGAGGAGTGTTAGCAAAGTCAGTTGGATCAGCTCCTCGCCATGAAGAACTTAACAAAAAATCCAAGAAATGAATGTAACGAAACCAAGAACTTCAAAACCACAGCCAGGAAACGTCACCAGCAGTCCGAATAATAATCCTTTATTAGAATCTGGCACCACACGTATAAAACAAGTGCTTTTGCTTGGTAAAATACCGAGCTTTTTCAAGTTGTTCTTACAATCAAATAGTCCATGTTATATACTGAAGTAAAGGATCACATGATTAATTTAAATTAATTAATTCAATTAAGTAATTCAGTTAAAAATCACGAAATACCATTCCTATTAAAAAGTGTGGAGAGTCATGAATAAAACTGTAAACATATTTAAAAAGGTGTGTTAAACACAGTCTGCCTAAAATTTAAGCATACAAAAAATGCTTGTGAAGACACTGATATGTCTTACTTAAATTGTTAAACAAGCATCCAGAAATGGTTACAATTTTATACCTCTAACATTAAGAGGTGTATATATACAACAAACCATGACTAGGGTAATGCTACTAGTTCATGAAGTTGTTTAAAATTCAATAACCTGTTATTTAATAAATATAAGCATGGTCTAAAAAATACGAATATTGTGTTAAAATCTTTGTAAAATCATTTAGTCAATAAAAATAGATAATAAAAAACAATAAACAATCCATAAAAATTATTAAAAAAATATGTAAATAAATAAACAATAAAACAGTTGCCACATAGTACAGAAAAACTAAATGGAAATATATGTATACATATGTTGCACAATGAAAAGTGCTTATAAATTTGTTTTAATGATAATATAACCTAGTTAAGACCAAGTAAGACCCAAAGTTGAAACTATAGTCGAGCCATCCTAAGTTTAAGGACACTGCTAATATTGATGTTGTCATTAAGCCCGGGTGGCTTACCAGTGTCCAATCTTAATTGCCACAAAAGTTCTTGATATTCTAGTGTAGTCTCCCAGTCACCACCCCTAGCATCTGGTATTACTTGTTCTAATACCATGAATTTCAACAACATGTTGGGGCAGGAAACAGAGTGTTTAAAAAAGGCATTAGTTTCCTTTTCTTTAATTATATTGTAAAAATGCTCATAGATCCTTTTTTTAAGGGGTCTCTCCGTTTTACCTATATAAAAACTGGAACACACTAAGCATACCCCTAAATAGACCACCCCCTTGGTTGTACAATTAGAATAACAACTAGCTTTGAAGAGGAATTGTCTAGATGGAATAAATAAGGTAGAGTCATTCAAAATAGCACTGCATTGCTTAGAGGCACCACACTTAAAAGTGCCTGGTTTGTGGTTGTCTAGTGTCGATTTTAATATACTTTTCTTTTCAAACCATTGCTTAAGGTTGACATCCCTTTTCCTTACAAAGCTAGGGTGCAGATGAACTAAGTTGTTTAGTTCATCATGTAACGTGAGTACCGGCCAGTGTTTCCGTATCACATTCTCTATATCAAAAGAACTGAGAGAATAAGTATAAATGAAACTATTGTGTTGCGCTAAATTGGCTTCAACTGTATGTTCAAGGGTCTGAAAATGTCCTTCACCTAGTAAAGGGGGATATTTGCTATCCCTTAATGATATTGTTTCTTCTGCCAAACTGGTAACTAATGAAACTGGGTAACCTCTCTCAAGGAATAGTCCCTTCAGTATTTCTAATTCTTCCATAAAGTTTCCAAGTGTACTACACATTCTAGAAGCACAAATGAATCGCCCTTAATAATACCTCTCTTTTCATAAAAGGGGTGTCCACTTTCAAAGTGGAGGTAGGAATTAGAGAAACTTGGTTTCCTGTATAATTTAGATTGGAATGTTTGTTTGGAATTGTCTTTGAATAGGGTCACATCCAGGTAATGTAATTCACTTACACTAATATTGTGGGTGAAAGATAGAAAAGGAGTAGTGGAATTTAAGTAGTTAAAAAACTCATAGAACTGGTCCAATGATCCATTCCATAAAATGCAAATGTCGTCTAAATATCTCTTGTAGTGAGTAATGAATTGGACCCAGTCAATTGAAAAAATGAACTTCTGCTCCCATCTGTACAATACTAAGTTGGTATAGAGTGAAGCACAGGAAGCACCCATGGCCACCCCCTTCTTTTGCTTGTAAAACTCACCACTGAAATATATAAAAAATTGTTCTCTAACACAATTTCCATAAATTCTGTTATCAAATTAGTAACCTTACTTCCTAGGTGAGCCTTAGTAGATAATACCTTGTTAAACCATTCTAACCCAGTACAGTGGGGGATGTTAGGGAATAATTCCACTATGTCTATAGTAATCATTAACAAATCTGCCTTGTAATACGCTGGTTGGATACCTTTGAGAAAGTCCCAGGAGTCTTTACAAATGTTCGTTAAAGTAGAGACAAAATTCTTAGTTACATGGTCAATAAACTTGCTGAGTGGCTTAGTTATACTACCGCTCCAGAGACAATAGGTCTGAACTTTAATGGGTTCAACTCTTTGTGTGTTTTCGGAATTCCAAAAATGACAGGTGTTTTGGGTTTATGCACATGTAGATAGTTGAATAATCTTTCATTAATCACACCCTGGAGTAAATGGTCAGTGAGCAAAAAATTAATTTTACATGTGGCAAGATTAACTTCATTTCTGGAGACTACCTCATATTGATCGGTGTCTTGCAACATACCAAAAAGTTAAGTGTCGTAGTCAGAATTGTACATAAGAACCACCCCACCACCTTTATCAGGCTTCATGACCCTTATGTTGTTGTCCTTAAGACTATTAACTAAGAAAACTTCTTCGCTTTCAAGTTGTTAGGAGGTGAACGTGTGTTCTGGTGGTGTAAAGTCCTGAGATCTCTCTCCACTAACTCCTCAAATATTTTGATGGAGGGATGGGTAGGAGGATTAAAAGTACTAGTTAGAGTAAGTTCGTTCTTAACCTGTACTTGCCCTTTAAAATGCAGTGTTAAGTTTAACTGTCTTACAAAAAGTTTTAAGTCAACAAGTGCATTAGTTAAATTAAAAGGGTGCAACGGAACGAACTGAAAACCTCGGATAAGTAACCCAAAGGTACAATGATTCACCCCCATATCTGTGTAGTTGTAAATGACAAGTTTGTCTTTTTTGACAATAGTGCAACCTTCTATCATTACAAAACAAAATTCATCTAACCTCCTTGAATCTGAACTAACTATTTGTATCTGTTGTTCCACCCTTGTTGGTGGTATCTCTGCCCCCTCCCACCCACTCTGTCTGGGGGTTGTTGAAAATCCTGATAGGAATTTTTCCTTTCTTTTTCTGCTAGTCTCTCGCTCCTACATAATGGTTGTGCATGAAAACCAGCATGTTTGTCAAATGCAGCACCTTGATTATCAAACTTGTGTACTTGATTATTAACCCTTCGTGCCTTACCAGAAACAGGGTAAGCCATGCCATCTCTATACTCTATCAAATCTCTTTCTAATTTACGCATTTTACGGTTTAAAATCTTTAAATAAAATCGGTCCACCTCTTTAAAAACATTGTCATAGTTGATTTTGACAGATAAAAAGTTAGTGTCTTTAACCAAGGAATTGTTCAACACAGTAAGTTCATTTAGCAGAGTAACGGCTTTCGCCTCATACTCAGCTATCATTAAATTCAGAACTTCCAAACCAGCCCTGTCAAAAATTTCACATAGTTTATTGTAGTAGGGTGTGCCCTGTTGTACGCTGTTCGGAAACTTGTAAAAGCGCAGACCCTTCGGTACACGCTTAACCGACACACATTCTTTAAGATAATTAATTTCTAACTGGTTGCTTTTATAAGCGTATAACTTGTCTCTTAAAATATTGAAATCGTTCTCAATGTTGTTAGTTATATTAGGTGTTACAGTACTTTGATTAAATGTGAATTGTCGTTCAGTCCAGACATTAAAATTAAAGTTTTGTGATGGTAAATCCATTAAACCTATTTGTGGTCTTTGCATATTGGTTCCCTGTTCACGGTTAACCGCCGTGCCCTATGCTGAATCAGCCAGCAAATCAAGTGGTGGCATCAGTGTTCTTCCTGTCGTTGCAGTTGGAGGGCGTTTCTTCCTCTGCTCCAATCCATGTTGCTGGTTACCAGGTAACGCTGAGGGCGGACTGCCCTTCATTGCATTGAGAGAGTTAGTAAGCTGAGTTAATGTGGCTAGAACCTGATTAAATTCCAAACGGGTGATCGGACTGTCATCACAGTAGTTCCTCAACAATTGAGGAGTGTTAGCAAAGTCAGTTGGATCAGCTCCCTCGGCCATGAAGAACTTAACAAAAAATCCAAGAAATGAATGTAACGAAACCAAGAACTTCAAAACCACAGCCAGGAAACGTCACCAGCAGTCCGAATAATAATCCTTTATTAGAATCTGGCACCACACGTATAAAACAAGTGCTTTTGCTTGGTAAAATACTGAGCTTTTTCAAGTTGTTCTTACAATCAAATAGTCCATGTTATATACTGAAGTAAAGGATCACATGATTAATTTAAATTAATTAATTCAATTAAGTAATTCAGTTAAAAATCACGAAATACCATTCCTATTAAAAAGTGTGGAGAGTCATGAATAAAACTGTAAACATATTTAAAAAGGTGTGTTAAACACAGTCTGCCTAAAATTTAAGCATACAAAAAATGCTTGTGAAGACACTGATATGTCTTACTTAAATTGTTAAACAAGCATCCAGAAATGGTTACAATTTTATACCTCTAACATTAAGAGGTGTATATATACAAAAAACCATGACTAGGGTAATGCTACTAGTTCATGAAGTTGTGAAAAATTCAATAACCTGTTATTTAATAAATATAAGCATGGTCTAAAAAATACGAATATTGTGTTAAAATCTTTGTAAAATCATTTAGTCAATAAAAATAGATAATAAAAAACAATAAACAATCCATAAAAATTATTAAAAAAATATGTAAATAAATAAACAATAAAACAGTTGCCACATAGTACAGAAAAACTAAATGGAAATATATGTATACATATGTTGCACAATGAAAAGTGCTTATAAATTTGTTTTAATGATAATATAACCTAGTTAAGACCAAGTAAGACCCAAAGTTGAAACTATAGTCGAGCCATCCTAAGTTTAAGGACACTGCTAATATTGATGTTGTCATTAAGCCCGGGTGGCTTACCAGTGTCCAATCTTAATTGCCACAAAAGTTCTTGATATTCTAGTGTAGTCTCCCAGTCACCACCCCTAGCATCTGGTATTACTTGTTCTAATACCATGAATTTCAACAACATGTTGGGGCAGGAAACAGAGTGTTTAAAAAAGGCATTAGTTTCCTTTTCTTTAATTATATTGTAAAAATGCTCATAGATCCTTTTTTTAAGGGGTCTCTCCGTTTTACCTATATAAAAACTGGAACACACTAAGCATACCCCTAAATAGACCACCCCCTTGGTTGTACAATTAGAATAACAACTAGCTTTGAAGAGGAATTGTCTAGATGGAATAAATAAGGTAGAGTCATTCAAAATAGCACTGCATTGCTTAGAGGCACCACACTTAAAAGTGCCTGGTTTGTGGTTGTCTAGTGTCGATTTTAATATACTTTTCTTTTCAAACCATTGCTTAAGGTTGACATCCCTTTTCCTTACAAAGCTAGGGTGCAGATGAACTAAGTTGTTTAGTTCATCATGTAACGTGAGTACCGGCCAGTGTTTCCGTATCACATTCTCTATATCAAAAGAACTGAGAGAATAAGTATAAATGAAACTATTGTGTTGCGCTAAATTGGCTTCAACTGTATGTTCAAGGGTCTGAAAATGTCCTTCACCTAGTAAAGGGGGATATTTGCTATCCCTTAATGATATTGTTTCTTCTGCCAAACTGGTAACTAATGAAACTGGGTAACCTCTCTCAAGGAATAGTCCCTTCAGTATTTCTAATTCTTCCATAAAGTTTCCAAGTGTACTACACATTCTAGAAGCACAAATGAATTGCCCCTTAATAATACCTCTCTTTTCATAAAAGGGGTGTCCACTTTCAAAGTGGAGGTAGGAATTAGAGAAACTTGGTTTCCTGTATAATTTAGATTGGAATGTTTGTTTGGAATTGTCTTTGAATAGGGTCACATCCAGGTAATGTAATTCACTTACACTAATATTGTGGGTGAAAGATAGAAAAGGAGTAGTGGAATTTAAGTAGTTAAAAAACTCATAGAACTGGTCCAATGATCCATTCCATAAAATGCAAATGTCGTCTAAATATCTCTTGTAGTGAGTAATGAATTGGACCCAGTCAGTTGAAAAAATGAACTTCTGCTCCCATCTGTACAATACTAAGTTGGTATAGAGTGAAGCACAGGAAGCACCCATGGCCACCCCTTCTTTTGCTTGTAAAACTCACCACTGAAATATATAAAAAATTGTTCTCTAACACAATTTCCATAAATTCTGTTATCAAATTAGTAACCTTACTTCCTAGGTGAGCCTTAGTAGATAATACCTTGTTAAACCATTCTAACCCAGTACAGTGGGGGATGTTAGGGAATAATTCCACTATGTCTATAGTAATCATTAACAAATCTGCCTTGTAATACGCTGGTTGGATACCTTTGAGAAAGTCCCAGGAGTCTTTACAAATGTTCGTTAAAGTAGAGACAAAATTCTTAGTTACATGGTCAATAAACTTGCTGAGTGGCTTAGTTATACTACCGCTCCAGAGACAATAGGTCTGAACTTTAATGGGTTCAACTCTTTGTGTGTTTTCGGAATTCCAAAAATGACAGGTGTTTTGGGTTTATGCACATGTAGATAGTTGAATAATCTTTCATTAATCACACCCTGGAGTAAATGGTCAGTGAGCAAAAAATTAATTTTACATGTGGCAAGATTAACTTCATTTCTGGAGACTACCTCATATTGATCGGTGTCTTGCAACATACCAAAAAGTTAAGTGTCGTAGTCAGAATTGTACATAAGAACCACCCCACCACCTTTATCAGGCTTCATGACCCTTATGTTGTTGTCCTTAAGACTATTAACTAAGAAAACTTCTTCGTCTTTCAAGTTGTTAGGAGGTGAACGTGTGTTCTGGTGGTGTAAAGTCCTGAGATCTCTCTCCACTAACTCCTCAAATATTTTGATGGAGGGATGGGTAGGAGGATTAAAAGTACTAGTTAGAGTAAGTTCGTTCTTAACCTGTACTTGCCCTTTAAAATGCAGTGTTAAGTTTAACTGTCTTACAAAAAGTTTTAAGTCAACAAGTGCATTAGTTAAATTAAAAGGGTGCAACGGAACGAACTGAAAGCCTCGGATAAGTAACCCAAAGGTACAATGATTCACCTCCATATCTGTGTAGTTGTAAATGACAAGGTTGTCTTTTTTGACAATAGTGCAACCTTCTATCATTACAAAACAAAATTCATCTAACCTCCTTGAATCTGAACTAACTATTTGTATCTGTTGTTCCACCCTTGTTGGTGGTATCTCTGCCCCCTCCCACCCACTCTGTCTGGGGGTTGTTGAAAATCCTGATAGGAATTTTTCCTTTCTTTTTCTGCCAGTCTCTCGCTCCTACATAATGGTTGTGCATGAAAACCAGCATGTTTGTCAAATGCAGCACCTTGATTATCAAACTTGTGTACTTGATTATTAACCCTTCGTGCCTTACCAGAAACAGGGTAAGCCATGCCATCTCTATACTCTATCAAATCTCTTTCTAATTTACGCATTTTACGGTTTAAAATCTTTAAATAAAATCGGTCCACCTCTTTAAAAACATTGTCATAGTTGATTTTGACAGATAAAAAGTTAGTGTCTTTAACCAAGGAATTGTTCAACACAGTAAGTTCATTTAGCAGAGTAACGGCTTTCGCCTCATACTCAGCTATCATTAAATTCAGAACTTCCAAACCAGCCCTGTCAAAAATTTCACATAGTTTATTGTAGTAGGGTGTGCCCTGTTGTACGCTGTTCGGAAACTTGTAAAAGCGCAGACCCTTCGGTACACGCTTAACCGACACACATTCTTTAAGATAATTAATTTCTAACTGGTTGCTTTTATAAGCGTACAACTTGTCTCTTAAAATATTGAAATCGTTCTCAATGTTGTTAGTTATATTAGGTGTTACAGTACTTTGATTAAATGTGAATTGTCGTTCAGTCCAGACATTAAAATTAAAGTTTTGTGATGGTAAATCCATTAAACCTATTTGTGGTCTTTGCATATTGGTTTCCTGTTCACGGTTAACCGCCGTGCCCTATGCTGAATCAGCCGGCAAATCAAGGGGTGGCATCAGTGTTCTTCCTGTCGTTGCAGTTGGAGGGCGTTTCTTCCTCTGCTCCAATCCATGTTGCTGGTTACCAGGTAACGCTGAGGGCGGACTGCCCTTCATTGCATTGAGAGAGTTAGTAAGCTGAGTTAATGTGGCTAGAACCTGATTAAATTCCAAACGGGTGATCGGACTGTCATCACAGTAGTTCCTCAACAATTGAGGAGTGTTAGCAAAGTCAGTTGGATCAGCTCCCTCGGCCATGAAGAACTTAACAAAAAATCCAAGAAATGAATGTAACGAAACCAAGAACTTCAAAACCACAGCCAGGAAACGTCACCAGCAGTCCGAATAATAATCCTTTATTAGAATCTGGCACCACACGTATAAAACAAGTGCTTTTGCTTGGTAAAATACCGAGCTTTTTCAAGTTGTTCTTACAATCAAATAGTCCATGTTATATACTGAAGTAAAGGATCACATGATTAATTTAAATTAATTAATTCAATTAAGTAATTCAGTTAAAAAATCACGAAACACCATTCCTATTAAAAAGTGTGGAGAGTCATGAATAAAACTGTAAACATATTTAAAAAGGTGTGTTAAACACAGTCTGCCTAAAATTTAAGCATACAAAAAATGCTTGTGAAGACACTGATATATCTTACTTAAATCATTAAACAAGCATCCAGAAATGGTTACAATTTTATCCCTCTAACATTAAGAGGTGTATATATACAACAAACCATGACTAGGGTAATGCTACTATTTAATGAAGTTGTGAAAAATTCAATAACCTGTTATTTAATAAATATAAGCATGGTCTAAAAAATACGAATATTGTGTTAAAATCTTTGTAAAATCATTTAGTCAATAAAAATAGATAATAAAAAACAATAAACAATCCATAAAAATTATTAAAAAATATGTAAATAAATACACAATAAAACAGTCGCCACATAGTACAGAAAAACTAAATGGAAATATATGTATACATATGTTGCACAATGAAAAGTGCTTATAAATTTGTTTTAATGATAATATAACCTAGTTAGGACCAAGTCAGACCCAAAGTTGAAACTATAGTCGAGCCATCCTAAGTTTAAGGACA
Organism: Protopterus annectens; assembly: GCF_019279795.1. Classification (NCBI taxonomy): domain Eukaryota; kingdom Metazoa; phylum Chordata; order Ceratodontiformes; family Protopteridae; genus Protopterus; species Protopterus annectens. The sequence continues at coordinate 184,780,245 of NC_056749.1, forward strand.
CTGCTAATATTGATGTTGTCATTAAGCCCGGGTGGCTTACCAGCGTCCAATCTTAATTGCCACAAAAGTTCTCGATATTCTAGTGTAGTCTCGCAGTCACCACCCCTAGCATCTGGTATTACTTGTTCTAATACCATGAATTTCAACAACATGTTGGGGCAGGAAACAGAGTGTTTAAAAAAGGCATTAGTTTCCTTTTCTTTAATTATATTGTAAAAATGCTCATAGATCCTTTTTTTAAGGGGTGTCTCCGTTTTACCTATATAAAAACTGGAACACACTAAGCATACCCCTAAATAGACCACCCCCTTGGTTGCACAATTAGAATAACAACTAGCTTTGAAGACGGAACACAACTATTGGCTCCTGGACCAGTTTTTGTATACTGAAGATCCGGGAAAATTCTCAGATACAAATGATCTTATTCTTGGTGACTTGGACCTTCCCTGTATTAATTGGCTAGAGTATACTTACTTCATTGTGATATAAAAATAATTTTCTGTTCTGCTTTTCGATTTTACTACAAGGAATAACTCTCTTTATTACTAACAATTGTACCAAATAAGATAATAAATATTACTTAAGTGTCTGTAGGGAATTCAGATCACTTTGCCTTTCAGTTCTTTTTTGTCAATTAGCCTGTACACCAATATATACCAGGTATGCTTTTGATAAGGCTAAGTTTTATAATGCTATATTTCTACATCACATAAATTCTTTGGACACAGAGTGGAGGTTTTTTTTTTTATGCCTATTTTGATCATCATAATAACTGTAGGAAGTATATTGCAAAGAATGAACGTGTTGTCAATCCTCCCAGGTAGCAGCCAATACATACTAAATTAGGAAAAAACAGAAAATATAAGATATGGAGAAAGGTTTAATGTCTCTAGTATTAAGAAAGCGTACTACAGTGTGAGTAAAACATTAAGACTCAGTGATGTGCCAAAACAGATAAGGAAATCCGCTCCCTATAGAAATGTCAGCACTTGAAATGCTGAGCCTTGACAAGATTAAAAAAAAAAAAAGAAAATACAGGGGAAGATCAAATGTTGAAAAATGCTCTCTCCTTTAAACTTATTTTTGCAGATGTTGGGTAACCCCCCCCCACCACCACCACAGCTCCCACACTCTTAAACTTGTATAGACCAACTCTGAGATCACCATACCTCAGAGAAAAGGGAATATTCTAAGAAATGACACATCGGACTTAGTATATATAAGCCCGTTCTTTCAACCATTCAGTCTCCACATTTCATGACTCACTTTAGTGAGTCACAACATTTCAAGTGGCTACCAAGGAAATCTACTGAGCCTCAAAGAATAGCAAAATGTTTTCAATATGTCAACATGCATAAAGCAATTGATGTTTCTCTTGGGCCAATAGTTACAAGAATAGAGCTTTTCCCCAAGTATTAATTTAGCTGACATATTTTGTCATCATTTTGTGGACAATGATAAGGAAATAAAGCAAGTTCACCAAAATGTACTGGTTGGTATAGGAGATGACACTTGTCCGGTAATATTAGTTCTATCCCTGGCATAGATAATATACCAGTTTGCTTTTGGTGGACTATGAACAGATGTATGTCTACTAATTTAATAGCTATTCTTATCTGGTATGCACCTAAGACCTGAATGTTGTCTAATATAGTGCATATACATAATGGGGAACTCTTGATATGATCAGTAATTACACTCCAAATAGCCTATCATTGCTTGTCAGGAAATGCTTTTAAGGAATAAATATGGAACATAAAACTTGTGTCTCAACTCATTACATACAGCAGAAGTGACACCTCTAGGTGCTTGTGAAGTTGCATCTTACTGACACCTCTATCTGTCAAAGACGGCTTGTTCATATTTGCATTAATAATTACAAAATCAAATGACATTCAAAGTATTAAAATGTTTAATCTTAAAGTTTACACAGTGGCAAACACAATCATATTGATATTTGATTTCTGTCTAGTGTAAGTAAAGAGATATTGTTGTTCATATATTTATTTATATTGTCATAACATTTTTTTAATATCTCAGCAGCCAAGTAGCACAGAAAGAACTGCTCTGCCTCATATGAAAGCACTAAACTGGATGAACAAAATTCTGCTGACAGTAAGTTTGCAACATGAGTGGTTGCTGAGACATTGTAAGCTGATTACAAAATATTGCAAACAGAATAGTTACTGTGTTGCTGTAACTTATAAAATCTCATTTAAGACCTAGAACCTAAAGAATACTACCACTAAAAAGAGTTTGTGCTGGCGAGTTTGAAGTTTACACTTTTTTATTAGTACCGTTTGTGGTTCCAGAGATATAAACAGCTGCTTGAAATGTGAGGACATAATTTTATTCCATCAAAAAATAGGCTCTGCCCATTGGCAGTTACAGTGCAAATTTTAAGAGCTACATTAGAGGGAATGAATTAATGGATTTTTCTCAACACGGTTGTTTGTAAGTTAGGTCCACGTTTACTAACATGACATAATTGGACCCTGATGGAGGAGTTGGGGCCTGTTTAGATGTTTTAGAGGCATTTGATAGCTTATCACACTGTTGTCATTACTGATCCAGTGTTAAAATCATCACTAAATCCCTCTGTTATCGGGTGGAGACAGACACAGAATTGGATAAAAGATTGATATCAGAGGGTACAGTGTAATGATTTTCTATCAGTTTCAGATGCTGTTCAGGCTCGAGTCCCTCAGGGATTGGTGATGGGCCTGATACAATTTAATATGGTTTTTACTGAACTCCTGTCCTGTGCCTATATACCTCATTATATATAAAGTAGTGCATTTATGACCAATGAGGCAGATATATGTAAATTTAATGAAAAAACATTTACCTAACTGGCTGATCATGGGTTGAACATAAAAAGGAATAAATATACTCTGTGTTTTGGTACACCTGTATTACAGTGTGTGTTTTGTTCAGGAGTTATATTACTATGTTCAGCATACATGATGTAACCTGTTTTGTGTATTATGCTGGATGTACTGTATTTGTATAACTTGATGTTGGAGCTTTTCTCCCCGGGCCTCCGCTGAAAATGGACCTGGTCCAGTCGGAATTTCCTGGTTAACAAATGTAAAATAAATAAATAAAATAATAATTATAGTGTTATGGAGTTATATTTTTTGACATCCAGGATAATTATAATGATCTTGGAACTGATATATGTAATACACTGAAATATTGATCTCCTGTGTTAATAGCTAAAACTACATGCAATGAAGGTGGTTGGACTAATTCTTAAAAAACTTCTCATCTTGATACCTTGCATGTTTGATTAAGCTAATTGTAAACCCATGTAATGCCAGAGATAGAGTAGAACTCGCATAATAAATGTGACTTTCTCATTCTTGACAGTATACAGTATAAATATTCAGAGAGAGTTACATCTATTAAACATCTTTCTTATGATCAGAGCTTTGGACTTTTTTTTTCTGTTAGTTATAGTCATACAAGTGGAGAGCTATGTTTGACATCTCAGGTATTTCGACGTGAAGAATTCTACACTTTAATGTATGTTTAATACCAGGGAGGAGATAACATTTAAGATTAGTAAATGTCAGTAGGGCTACTTTAATTTGTATCAGTATGTAATATATGCCTTTGAAATAGACTACTTCTATATAAATGGCAAGCTTCTTCACTGGCAAAGTTTCAAAGCCTGTTGGATGAATAGATGGGAGAGATGATGTACTCAGTAACCCAATAATCTGTATTTCCTCTTGGCCCCTACAGAGCTTTACAAACTATGAAAGTGTCTAACAACTTGTTGATCATTAATAAGGGCTTTCCTACTACTGTGTGTAGGTCTACGACCATACTGATCAGCCAAGATCTAAAAGGCCATGAGAGATACGATATAAATACATCTGTGCATAAACTACCTTCTGAGTAGCAGTCTTTGTAAATGGAAGTATAGAAGCAAAGCTAATGGTAAGGAGTCTATTTATTTATTTTTTTGTATTGCGATGAGTGAGATGTCTTTTATCATAGATGAAACACCTCAGTCCACAGCAGTAGCCTAATAATCTGGACGATGATTAGCTTTGGTGAGTCTAAGCAAGTAATCGCTAATATTGTGTGCCAGGATCTAGAGCCAGCATGTGGTAGGATGCGAAGGTTAAACAGTCTTCATGACCTTATCATAATCAGAATAAGTAAACACAGCACAGTAAAGCTTTGGTAAGTTAACAACAAGAAACAAACATTTCAGTTCTGTATAGCTGAGTTGATAGATAGGGATTGCTTTATCTTAGGAAGCTTATCTGCAAAGACTTATGTTATCCACTCTCAATGGTGAGGGAAAAAAAAGACTCTTGAAACAACAATGTAGGCTGGGCTGTACAACATGCCCACCATTCAAAAAAACTAAGGCAGATGATTTCATGTAATAGAGGTTTCACAGGACATGCATAAAATAAAATGCTTTTGCTTTTTTTTGCTCAAAATAGTTCATTAATTTTTAGAAATGGTTGCAGAATGTAAGTTTTAAAATATAACTTAATATGACAATGTTGTGTCTTTCGGCTTTTCCCGGTTAGGGGTTGCCACAGCGGAACTCCGGTCCAGTAATGATTGACAGTAGATTTTTACGTGCCGAGTTGCCGGCCCTGATGCAGAACCTTCAATGAAGGTAAGCCCATTCATGCATGTCTCCACACAGAAGACGCTCTAGCTGAGAATCGAACAGGACAACGTCTTACTGTAAGGTGACAACGCTACCGTAGCACCACCACTGCAGTTAACATATAACTTAATATGACAATACAAATTATAAATGAAATAAAATGCCCTCTTAAATGAGATTTCTGTCAGCTGTACCGTGTAATATAAATCTAGACTAACCTTATCCTCAAGAAGATAAGTCCTGTACTGTTTAGGCTCCAGCTTCCATCCCTGTATTTACAATGATCTCAACTCCCAGATTGACCAGTTTTCTGACCATGCAACAGGCCAAAGATGCATTAACACTGGAAAACGAGGAATCAAAACATCAGAAATACTGTATTACAGACCGTCACTATTGAATGTGGGCCATCTACACTGACCCCCTCTCCAAGATAAGTATAAGTTACATAGGAAGTGTGCAGCTTGTAAGTGGTGACAATGGCCTAGATCTCCATCAGGAGAAGATGGCTGTAGGAGACAGTGTGTGAAGTATAAAAAGAAGTCGTATCCAAGAAAATACTTCCACAAAAAGTTCTATGGTTTCAAGACAGAGGTGGACTATCTGGTTCACAGTGTGTCCAGACTTTTGCATGGCAGTGTTAATGATTGTACTGAAGTCATAGTTTTCTAAAAAATTAAGGATCTCCATGGCGAGTTTGATGGTCTCATCACTGAATTCTGGATTGAAGTCACCTGAAACCAACCATATGTGCAACTTAAACAATGAAAGAAAAGCAAGAATCACTGATTCTTTTGCATAAAGTTCTGTATATAACCTGGTAGATGGTATGCCAGTAGTAATTTGCAATACATCCTTCTTCCAAGAACATACTCAAAGTTATTACAGTTTTCAGGCTTCAACTATTGTTATTGTCAGAGCAGGAGGAAAACAAATAGGCACCCCTTCTCACTATTACATTACATAGGACTATAAATTAGAAAATTGGTGGAGTAGATGCTTCAGGATGTGGACTGAAGTTTTCCGTCAACATGGTATCTGTAGTAAATATCAACTTAAACTTAAGGAGCATATCAGACAAAAGCATGACCTTTCCTAACTTGCCCTGACAATAACAGGTAAGACCCTATACAAACCCTCAGGGGCTAGGTCTTGCCTGTCAATAGAACACTGAAATTCAACTTTTGAGGTCCTGTCATTAATCGGGGAAGATCACTATCCCAGTTATGCTTTCCCTGTGGAAGTGTTTAGTAATCCTTTCCTCCAACACAGCAATGCAGATCACAGAGAACAGGAAACAGGCCCCCTTTTCTCCTTTGTGATGACTCCTCACTATCTCCTATCATGTATATTTATGGATAATTGTGGGATCTTAATGTCGTGGGTCAAACAGAAAAGAGCAAACATGAGATCTCTGTCCTACAAGAATCCCATCTGGTTGCTCTAGCAACAATAATGACAGTAGGACAAAGAAAGAAGCTGCACTAATCTGGCAATTAGATTTAAAATAACAAATATGCCAAAATACTGACAAGATATCAAGGCAATGAGAAATAAGGTGACTCAGCTTGGCCATGAATCACAAACTTTAAACATCTCTTAAAAATATAAGATGTTTTGGAGATGATTCATGGTTAAGCTGAGTTGTTTTATTATTTTAGCATTGTAATTGGTAAGTTAAGAATTGTTTGCAAGTCATACAAAATCAGTAATAATAGCTTGCAATATAAAAATCAAAGACCCATAGCTGCCTCTATCCATCTATATATGTACAGCCACACATCACACGTGTGTGTGTGTGTGTGTGTGTGTGTGTGTGTGTGTGTGTGTGTGTGTGTGTGTGTGTGTGTGTGCTTGTGAGATAAGGGTAGAATCTGAGCAACTAATAGTTAAAACAAGAAAAACTGGCAGCATACATTAATATCTGGAATAACATAGCTTAACAAAATCAGTCCAATATAAAACTCTGTAGATATAACAATAACATAAACTGTCAGTATGTCTGAGAAAAGACCATTGCCCACGGCTGTGTGATGAAGCAATAGTCATTCAAATAGGTACTTTCTGAGGAGTGATAATGACTCAGACCATAATGGTAGTCTTTAGTTACAACAGAAGTGATGCCGTAAACTAAAAATGCTAAAACCTTAATGAACAACTGTTTTCAGCTGAATTAAAGCCCAAGAACAAAAGTGATAGGCTCCATTAGATAATGTTGATTAAAAGTAAGCATTACTATGAGTCAAACAGCCAAAAAAAGTAGTAGTAAATCTGCTTCCACTGAGAGCACTTCGATAACAAGTAATTAAGGATAAAGAACAAGCAGGAGTCAGTTACAACTAAGAGCTAACAAGTATTACTAACCAATGTGGGTAAAACAAGGAAGTCTCTAACTCAAGCCGTTACCTTCACCCAGCAGGGTCTTCTAGAAGTTCTGCAACAATATACATCTTCAAGAGTTAATAGTTTGGAAAACAGCTGCAGATGTAAAAACGAAACTCAACTTCTGGAAGAGAATAGTGTAATCCTACTTGTAACAAATTGAAAATGATCTCCAGTACTTTTTTTTTCTTCATTATAGCATCAAACCAGCAAGAAATTTCAACTTAGATTTCTAAAAAAAATAACCCTCTCCATTGATGGGACTCTAAAGATCCAGTAGGCTGCAATGAGACACTTGAACAAGGAAAAACAGGGCAGCCAACAACCAAATTAAAGCTCATAAAATTACAATGCTATCTCAGAAAGATGGTACAGTCAAGCTTGGGTCAGGGGTGCAGCTTGCAAGAGTAGCATCAACAGTCATCATCCAGAGATGAAGAGTTCAAATAAATCCAGTTAGCAGATGAGATAACTCAAGTAACAGTGGTATTAATTCAAAAGCTACCTCCTGGTCAGTGTAGTTAGATGCGGTAACTCGAGTAACAGTGGCGTCCATTCAAAAGCTGCCTGCTGATCAGTGCAGCTCCAGCAGCTCCATTAATACAAGCAGCAGATTTCACAGATGATCACCAAATCACTCCACTAAGGAAATAGTGCAGTGGTTCTTGCCATATCAGGCAGCAGTGCACTAGTCATATTGAAAGCCCCAAACAGCTCCTTTGATGAAATGACTCAGAAGTTTAAAGTTATTCATATAGTACAAGTGGCAGGTTTTATATCCTCCCTAGATGATGTGGAGAAAGTCTGAAGGCTTATCCAAACAAACATCACAACTGTAGAATGCTGCCAGCAAACTACTTTGCAGAAGGAACAGTACAACATCTCAGTGGAAAACAAAACCCAGTATGCAAAGGTTTAGTAAATTAACTTAAGTTAAGAAATGATGAAGTACATTTGTAAAATAGATGACCACCAGCACAGCATTATGTGCTCTTCTCACTACAGGAACTATTCACTCTGCTGTAGCAGCTCTGTAACCATTTCTTGTTCCCTGTTTCCGGAAACTGGGTCTCTCTTGGAACCTCTCTGCTTCAGTTTTCCTGGTTCAGACACTGAACAGATTTAAATTAGTAGCATTACATAACTATACATTTAATATGTTATTAAAGGTTTAGTAAATGTCTGCCTGTGCTGATATTTGGTATCTATTCTAATTCATGGCGTGCACTGGTGTGATTTTGCCCTAATCCCTCTCCAACTTTACCTCTTGGTCTTGCCTACAAAATACACCTGTTTCAGATGGTTTTAGCAATTTATGCTCAGTTCTTTTGGCCTTCTTGTAACTGACTCATAACCATGTTTTCAGGCCACCCAATGACCCAACAACATCTAAAACCTAAGTTTTGTGATGCAGTACATTTGTCCCTTGGATCAGTGCCCTTCTTAGGGAAAGATATGAGCGCATACCTTTTTTGTCCTTTGTCACAGGTCACTTGTTTCCCTACAAGCCACCAGGGACCCATTTAATATTACATGGGTCAAGGATTGCACTAGACATGGGAATACTTCTTCAATATTACAAGAAAAAAAATATTAATATATTCTCTCTATAAAAGCATTTTCAGTTTTGCCTACATAAAATGCTCGGCATGATAAACATTGGGCCAGGTATGCCACTGCCTTCATTTTGCAATTAAATCTACCATTAAGCAATAGTACTTTTGGGTACTGTGGTGCTACTGTAAAATTTTCACCTTCAAACATAAACCTGCATTGTGCATAATTCCCAAATTTTACATATTCTTTCTGGCTATATATACATTCATTAACCCTCCTTGCACTTTTTCAAACCATTTCTTCAAGTTCTGCTTACCTTTGTGCACCACCTGGAGCCCTTCCACTAACAGGGCCTCCATTTGTAAAAGCTCAGTAACACATTTCCAATTAGTTTGTAAAATATTCTTAATTCCCCTTGGTGCCCCATCAAATTCATACAACATTGCCCTATGAAAAGGCCCCTTGACTCTATGGTAAAAAATAAATAAATAAAAATAAAAAAATTTTACTATTTGTCTTCAGTGGAGAGGATTTGTAATAAATCCAAAAGAATTATGAAACCAGACAGTGGAGAAGGAGCTGTAATTATGGGCAGTTTCATTTATTCCCAGAAGCTATTGAATTATTTGAATAATGTCAAATCTTTTCTAGGGGCTACTTGAAATGAAATCATTTAATTGTACATGGGCAAAACTGAGAAATCTCAGACTACCTTTAGAAAGAGAATTTGTGATTAATAGGAATTATAACTTTCTAAGGTATGTGTTGTTTTTTTTTTAATTGTTTTATACTGGAAAGAGTACTAGTTTTTGATAGTGGAGGCAATTGGTCAGATTTAGAGAAAGGGAAGCTACATTGACAGTTGTTTCTGGATGCTACAAACAAGTCAGCAAGGGAGCTCACAGGATTTTTTTGCAGGGGGGTGCAAACCCAGATCCCCACCACACAGCACCCCCCCAAACGCAGCCATTCCAGTGTCCCATTACTTGGCTATTTCTTCCCAGTTGCCATAAGCACTTTTCAAAACTCTCAGTATGCATACTGTTTTATACTTTACTTCTACAATGACTAAAGATATTTGGATTTAATTTACGTTTTTTTTCAAATTTTATAGCAGAAACACTGAGACATTTGCTAAACAAAGCAATAGTCTTAGAATGAAAACAGACTTAGCATTAAAACTTCTCTGCCTTTGAAACTCTCATTCACTGAAATAACATTGAAACCCACATTCAAAGAAAATGCATCTGGGAAGTGGCGGGTTAAGTTTACCTTTGGGCTGTTTTCAAATCCTAGTCCCCCTTGCACACATTTTTAGGACCATGCAAAAGTACTATGATTCACTTTCCTGATTGTATTAATTATAATATATAATTGAATTATATCCCTTGTATAATACAGCACCAAGGGATATAATTCAATTATTATATATTATAATTAATACAGCACCAAAAGGCCGCAGTGATGCAGTGGTTAGCATTGTCTGCTCACAGCAAGAGGCTCTATGGTTCGATTCTCGACTGGAGTGCATTCTGTGTGGAGTCTGCATGTCCTCCCCACGAGAGACTGAACGTTAAAAGACATGCAGGTAGATGCTTGAATGCGTGCGTGTCTTCTTTGAAGGTTGGGTGCTGGGCTGGCAACTCGACACAGTAAAAATCCACTGCCAATAACAAGTAGACCGGAAATCCACTGTTGCGACCCCTAACCGAGAAAAGCCGAAAGAAGTATTATAATACAGTACCAGTTGTTAGTGTGTTTTAAATTTATAGTTTTGAATATTTTTCCAGTAAGCAATGAAACAAAACATATGAACCAGTAATGACAAACTGCCCAATTCAGAACATTTCAACCATAAAAGGCCACTCAAACCTCTGTCATTACAATCCACCAGTATCAGTCAATATGTACAATCTGTCATCTGAATAATTCTACATTAAAAAGATCTGAAACTAATGAAGAGGTTGTTGATATGAAACAACTTGTATGCCAATGTTTCATGTACAAATTCAGTGACTGTTACCCTTGAAGAATAAATTGCCTATGTTACATTAAAATAAATGATAAGCTGGCATATTGCAATAGGGAATGGGTGACAAGCTGAAAAAGAGGTTCAAATTTACTAGGTGTCTCATCCAAAGGAGGACATACTAAGGACTGCAATACCCCAGCCCCTTAAAATATAAATTTACATGTACATACTGTCAGAGTAGAACCTACAGCCCTCTGCATCAAGATGCAAGCATACTACCTGCTGTGCTATTAACAATGCTTTAAAATTCTATACCACAATAGTGATACCATTTGCTAAACAAAACAATTGCACATTTTAAGTAGACTTAGCATGAGCAGCACTAAACTTCTCTTCCCTTGAAGCTCACAATTCTTTGAAAATGCACTTGAAAATAAATTCCACCTGCTAACTCTTAACGAGGACATTTCACTCTTTCTCTTACTCACACACAGACACACACACACACACACACACACACACACACACACACACACACACACACACACACACACACACACACACACACACACACACCTCAAGCTGTTAGTACAAGAAATCTGGACAAAGGCTAAAATAAATAGGGAGAGTCAGATTATAAATATTGCTCTGATGAACTTATAAAATTGCTAGAATAACAGGATTTGTGTTGGTATGCATTTTTTCCTAAAGGATATGACACCTAAAACTCAAAATGCCTGTCACTATTTAGCAATTGCTGCAATCCTTTTTAGGAAGAATATGGGGCAAAAATGTGGACATTTTGCAAAAACCTGGATAGCTGAAGGGTATACTACCTTCCTCTTATACATACATACATGCATATATACACGCACGCACATACACACACACACACACACATGTGCACAAACACGTGTGCACGCACACACACACACACACACACACACACACACACACACACACACACACACACACACACACACACACACACACACACCATACCTGCTAGTTTCTTAGCTCAAGTAATCTGATCAAAGCCTGTTCTAGTGTTGGGGACAAAGGCCCAAAACTAGGGACATATTTAGAAAGTTGCTAGAATAACATGATTTGTGTTAAAATGCATTTTCTGAAGGATATGAAGTCTACAACTGAAATGCATGTCATTATTTATTAATTTTAATCCTTAGCTCATCCCAGTGATTTGTCACAAAAAAATAGAATTTTTATGAGGAACAGACCAAAAATATAAAGTGGAAATCTGGACATTTTGTGAAAATCTGTACAGCTGAGAGGTATGACACACATAAATCCCCCTACTTCCTTTGAAATTTAACAGCTTCAGTTTAACACCGGAATATATAAAATGCTAGATGACTGCATTAAATTTATGTTTCCAGCTACAAGCCTACTATTCTTTGAGTTGTCACATTTGAAAGGGAAATTAAGCCTTCACCACCATTTCCTCAAAAAAATACCTCCAGACAGTGCTGTGGTGATTCTTCAATGCTGTTCCATTCCTACTGCTAACTCCAGGTAATCGGCCACACCACTGGGGACAACACAACTATGGCACTAATAACCAGAGATGGAGTTCACAGACAAAGTAAGCTGACCACTGCTTGTGCACATCTAACTAAAAACACCATAAAATCCCTTCAAAAAGTAGCACTCCATCCATGCAAACATGAGTGACACAAGACACTAGGGCCTAAGGGAAACTACTGACACTGGTCTCAAGTGCACCGCTTTCACATTGTGGCACCAAGCTTGAAGTTGACATTCAGTATAGAAAAAAAAAAAAAACAGGAGTTTCTTTCTTGTCTGTGTGATCAATGTACCTTAAGTGCTGCACACACCGCTACATGACGAATATGATAATCTGAGCTAAAGAGCTCTTTCTGGACACAGAAATCTTTCACTCTATCTGCTGCCACTGTCAATCTGGATAACTCTATACAACTGTTAATGGTTGGAAACAGAGATGCAGTTTGAGGAGGAATTGAGGCTCATCATATGAATCATGTGACTGTAACCTTCAATAGCATCTCCTCCTCCGAACCTCCGAACGATGTAGGTTTCACAGAAAAAAAAAGTAAGTTGAAATCGAAAAATGTTCGATTTTGCCAGTACAATTTTTGATTTCAAAAAATCATCACGGATAAGTTAGGAAAATCCAAGGGGGTGCAAGTGCACCCCCTTGCAACTGCCTGCGGGGCACCCTTGCAAGTCAGGAATTAATTAAAAGACATCTGTTAACAGTTTATTTGCCCTTAAAAGAGCAAAGGCTTGAAGATCATTACATTTTTATGTATGATTTTTTTTGTCATACCGAGTTCCTGTTTTTCATCTTACAAAGATTTTTTTTAAATGTTAATATTTTTAGAATTAACTTGTGTATTTATTGTCGGTGGGGAATGAGTATAAGATTTTATTAGGCTACTACAAGAAGGATCAGTTTTTACTCTGTATGTGTTTGTTTTTGAAGGGGCTTGTAATTTGTAGGAATGAAAGCTCTTATGATTTGAATTAAATTTGTAACTGCAATCCTGACTGGTGACTATGCAATATTACATGAGTCAGGGAAGCAGTGGCCACCAGAGATACTTCAGGAATATTACATGAGTTGGGGGGAACCACAGACACCAGAAATATCTCTGTAACAATGAGTTACAACTTATGCATAAAAAAAAAAAAAACAAAACAAAAAAACAAACATTAGAAAGTCAATGTTGGGGGGGGGGGGGCACTATGTGTATATGTGTGTGCGTGCGTGAGTGTGTACATGCATGCTTGGATGGGTGGAGAGAATGAGGGAGGGTGCATGGGATGACAGTGTTAATTACAACAGGAAAGTGCTGAACTGCACTTGCTGTGCACAAAGCTTATGGTAATTTGTTGGCCTGGTAATGTTTTTGGTCCTTTTACAAAAGCTATTATCTCAGTCATGAGAAATTAATTCTGCATAGTTTAGCATTTTCCTGCTCACTTACCAAAGACTAATAATCTTGTGAATAGTTCAGTGAAACTCTAGCCATCTATATACTGTTTGTATCCCTCTTGATCAAACCTATGAGCTCATATTATATGTTACAAGCAGCATCCAGTGTCCTGCCCCTGCACAGTGTCACATGACTGGATTTAAGTCAACTAATAGGTTCAAAGGTAAGTGCTAGGATACTTGCCCTTTGCAGGCCATTTTAAGCATAACCAAATTCCATTTTTTGTGCTCAGAATAACCTATCCTATTTAGTTATAGATTGACCTTACCCATCCCATGGTTAATGATTATATTTTACCCCATTATGAGAATAACTGTGATCATACCATACACAATTAGAGGGGACCCATGCATAGGCTAAAGCATTTAGGAGTGGCTTCTGTCCATTAGTAGTACAGGGGTAGTCCTTTGGTAGATTTTCTCTTTCCCATTCATATATCTAAGTTGTGCTTTAATATGGATAGGAATTAACTTTGTTTTATGTGGATGGGGAGTCTCTTCCACAGCAGTATTATCCTCTGGGAGATGTACCTGCCCTTCCAAACCATTATGTTGATGTTGCGGAAGAGGTTTAAATCCCTAGGCAGACTATTTCTGATGCCATTTGACTTATTGATGTGCAGTAAATCCATCAGTAGTGGGTCGAAGGATTCCGTGTATCCCCGACACAGATCACCTCTTAACAGTCTGTAGGATAATGAGCCTAGTGACAGGGCTTTGAGTCAGTCCATGCAGGGCATATTTTTTAGGTCTTGCATCCTTTTACTAAGGTATCACTGTGGGTGTTCCATTTGTTGCATGTGTCTGGACAGATGCATGCCAAAGGGGACATTATGCTCAGTGACTGGCCTAATAATGGCTTTAACCTAGACAAATAAAAAAAAATCTCTGTATATCATAAGCAGTGTTTAAGTGTCTCAGATAAAGAAGTCGGTAAGTCTACCTTGATGCTTTCATCATAGCTATCCACAATGCTTGCCAAATCCAATGTTCTGAAGAAGTATGTTTAATAATAAAGATGAAAGTACTTAACCATTTACATTGCTATTTGTATTGCCTTTTATATTATTTTGGAGTCTTGCTTTTCTAGCCAGTTTCCTTTGAGGATTTTCCATAGAATTCTCATTCTGGTTTTGGTGTTTTGATGTATTTTGCATTCTAGGATGGTATGGAAGTGGATGGACTAAGTCCAACACTTGTTTCTGAAATTGCTTTACAAACCTTTCTTCTCTGAAGGAGTTGTACTCAATCTCATCCTGGATTCCTTCACTATTTCAGTGCACAGAGCCTTGGATAGGGAACTTGGATGTAGTAACAGGAGCTACACTAGAATTCATGAAAGCTTTTGGTGTTTGTAGCTGTGGACCTGCAGGTGATGCAAATCACTGCAGTTAACTTAAATCATTGCAGCAAGCCAGAGCCACTGTCACAGACTCTGAATAAAATGCAAGTCTATGGTATTCCCACTGAAGGTCTTGCACAGACTGGTGCATCCTTTTATAGACATATAAGTGAATGTTAGAAGCCATGGCAGATTCAGCAGAGCTATGTCGACTTGAGCACTTGCAAATGTATTTAGTTAAAAAGTTGTCTTGAAATCAGCTGCCTGTAACATTGGGAAGTGGGGCTGTGTCATACCGGTTAATGTCTTTGCCTTACAGATTCAAGGTACAGAGTTTGAGTCTAACCTCTGATGACTGGCTGAGCTTGTAAAAGTCTGCAGACTGATAGCCTACTATGAACTTATGAATCTATGTAGAATCTTTTCACTGGAATAGGTCTTTGGATTCCCACTGATGATATCAGAAGGTGGGTGAAAGGCATGCAATTCATGTCCTACACAATCAATGCATCTTCACTCATGGAGTCCCCCCCCCCACCAAATTCATCATTGAATAATGGCTATTATTCTATTGGACTAGCCATGAATCACCAATTTCATTTTAATGAGGAGAGTAGACTCCCAGAGTCATTGCAAGTCTGCTGTGATTCTTCAGCTACAAATACTTACTGCTCCTTTAGATCTTATCCTAAGAAATTCCTGGTTAATAATGCAGGCTGCTGAATAACTTCCCAGTCTACTTCCTATATATTTTATACCTTGATAGGTCACATCTTATGCAGAAGTTGACAATCCACCCACAAGGGACCTAGACCATTACGTCACTGTGGTACATCATCTCTTCTTTAATGAGTGACCAGTGTTCATTTCCCACCATTGACTTGTACTGGAAATAATTCACTGTAACATAGAACCACTATATCTTGCAGCCATAGCTTTCAACTGTTCAGATTTTCGCAGAAGGTCCAGATTTTTGACTCATTTTTGGCTCGTTTCTCATAAAATTGTAGTTTTCTAGCAACTCACAAGCAAATCATTGAGGACTGAAGTCAGAAATAATGGCAGACATTTGATTTTCAGACGTCATATCCTTAAGAAAATTGATGTTAATATAAAACCTGTTATTCTATCAACTTTCTAAATTTGTAAGAGCAATATTTAGAGAGAGTCCCTGTTTTTGAGTCTTTGTCCCCCATTGTTTGTGGTTTGTCCAGATTTCTTGCTCAAAGAGGTTGAGAGGTATTCTTACAGGAAATAAGTTTTATTCCCATTACATTGTAAAGGGATAAGCAAGATTAATCTAACTGATGTGGCAGTGCAATCATGACAAAAGTGTAACTGGCAATGCTCTGAAATTGCTGTAAAATGTCATATACATAAACTTATTTGCACTGTTGCAACTGTGTAAGTTTTTGTCCATAATTTGTTATACTTGGAAAGAAAAACAGTAATTTGGGACATTTCTTTTTCTTCAAGAAATTGCTTGTGCATTGCTTCTTATTATGTGTGTGTGTGTGTGTGTGTGTGTGTGTGTGTGTGTGTGTGTGTGTGTGTCTGCATATATATATATATATATATATATATATATATATATATATATACACACACTCACACACTCACACACACACACACACACACACACACACACACACACTCATACATATGTTTTACAGGAACTGTCATTAGCTGGTCCAGTATGTGCTTTTGTTGTAATAGTCACATGAAATTAATTTTTGTTATAATCAATACACAACATTGGCAATGAGGATTGAGAGTCCAATCTGCCTGAGGAATTTGTCTGATCTTTCTAGAATGAATGTGTTCCACATGACATACAAATTCTGTGGCATTAGTCATCAGCTTTGTAAGCTAAAAACAAATTATAACAAAGTTTATAAATCTTTATTAAATGTGCTGTTATTGTACATCCCTTGTAACCCTGGCTGTAGGTGAAGAAGGTCCTTGGACCAGCCGACCTACCTGTTCAATAAGTTTAAATAAATAGATAAATGTTAAGTGGAGGCAAATGCATCATTATCTCCTTTGAGAAGCAAATAATTCTTGAAACCTGTTGTATCATTGGGGCTAGGTGGGGAGGGGGCCAGCCACTTAGCTACTTTAGCCCTCTACGGCTAAACATTTCAGAATGTAGGATTTCATTTCAGTATTGGATGAGTACTGGCATCATTTAAAGTCATCGCAACATTTCTGTTTAGTAACATTTTTATTTCCATGCTGCTAAGCCTACAGGTTTTTTTTTTTTTTTTGAAATGCCAAGGCATTAAGAGCTGTAATTTGCCACTGACTTCTGGATCTGTAACTATATTGAAAAAAAGATTAAGGTACTTGGTACATATAGCTGGAAATCTTTCCATTAATTCTCCATTGATCATGTTTCATCCTCAGTTAAAAAAAAAACAAAACTTTCTTATGGAACACACAAGACTCGGCGTGATTTCCAAGCACGCTTGGAATGTCACTAGTACCCTCTATATCGAACATGTTCAGCCAGTCATTAATACAATACCCCATCTGTATGATCCTGACAAAGCATATGGTTCTATTAGAGGAGCTGCAGAGATTCATTGAGAAAGGGATTTGTTGGCCCTAGAAACCTACATTGCTACAATATGCTAAAAATATTATCCCTTTTGTCAGTCTTTCATCACCTCCTGAGAATTTGACCTATGACTTCCATTCTGGCTTATGGGAGATCTCCTATTTTAGTCACAATATCTGTAATGAACAGGAAATTAATATAACTAACTTCAAAATATCCATTAGCAATAGTAAGAAATATGACTGGTCTGTCATCCACCATCATCTTTGTTTTTGGTATAAACTCCCATTCCACTTAGAATAATATCAGCCCCTACCTTTAAAAAAGGTGATGATCATAAGATAATTACATGGTTATATGTAAATGGGAACCTGTTGCAATAGTACTGAGATGCCCCTTTTATATATATAGACTGGGGATTGCAAGGCGGTGCTGTCCATAATCTGAGCAGGGCCAATATAGCACATCCCGTGAACACATGCTAGTGCATTACAAAAGGTTATTTCACAAAGACTGCTTGGATATGAAGCAACATGTACAGGGGGTTGCAGAACTTAAAATTAATCCCCTATTCCCCCTTGGGGGTTGTAGTGCTGCTTTGGGTTCAAGGAAAAAAGTGAGCCATAATTTTCTCATCAGTAGGAATGAATAGGCTAATAGAGCAACCAACAATGTAAATGTGATGGTCAGAGGAGGAATGGAGAGAAAAGAGTCATATGATAAATAGCAGTGAATCCTACCATTCAGGAAGGTAAGTACATTTGGGGTGGAGATTAGTTTGAAACATAAGGTTATTTTATATATAAAGTACAACTATAATAGAGCACCACCTGAAGGGGCAATTCATGAAAAGAGAGCATACTTAACCTTAAAAATGAGCAGACACATGGTACTCATGAATAGAAGGCAGAACTCAGACAACAACTTGAAAGGACCCACAATGGCCTTGTAGTGATTTCAGGATAACAACTGCTATGAAGTAGAATTTAATTCAGTTTTCTCATACTGTTGCAAAGCCTGATTTGTGTACTTCTATAAATTACCGACCTGGTGCTGCTGTTTCATTATATCTAAACTCTATAATACAGCTACATTCTTTGCTCCACTGCTTGCTCATTTTGATAACTCTGTGTGCACTGCTTCTCTTAGTCTCTTGTGTACTAGTGGCCACTTTAAACATGCAGAAAATATGTTTAATGCAATGGTGTTACAAGTATTTAAATAGAACTGCATTTGCTAAAAGTTATTATTTAGAATTCTTTTTTTAAAGTAAATAAGCAACCTGTTTACACCAAACAACCATACCAGATACACATGCAAGACAAAAGCAATCTTATTGATTTAATGATGGAAGAAATAAAAAATAAAAGTATTTGAGTATCATTTCTGTAATATTTAACTTAAATTTCCTAAATTCACATCTTGTCCATGCCCACAATATTATACTGGTACCAGAAATAATACAGAAGAACCAAATACAGCTGGGATACAGAGCCGTTATTTTGCTGTTAAAAGAATGTTCAGATGTGTGTTACCTTTGAAATTCTAATTGAAGAAGTTTGGATTAATTTGATTTATTGTATAGTTATAATATAAATGAGTATTGTGGTGATGGAACAGGACTGGAACATAGACACTGAGGTTAAGCACCGCAGAGTGTAAGGAGATGCATTTCAGAAATAATGTGGAATTCAGGATGGCATTAAAAACTTGACAATAATTACCCATTTTTCCTGTTTTAGCCCCAGACTTTCCTGACCATTAGAAAATTTCCTTTACGGATAGCAATCCTGTAATATAATTCCATCCCAGACTCTAAGGGATGTCTTCTGCTTCCTGTTTAGGATTCAAAGTCATATAAATTAAGACTTGCACATTTTCATGGTCTTTCTCTGCATTCTGTTTGTCTCCTAACTTCAGAAACATATTTAGTTTTGTAGGTTAATCTATACACTTCTGAAAACCCAGTAACGTCCAGCTAAACACTTCAGTATTGTAGTATGAAATGGCAATGATGACTTGTTAGGAAGACGATTCCAACATTGATATTGCGTAAAAAGCAGTGCAACTTTCCTACTGACATTCCAGCTTTTAATTTTATCTATTATAAGGAATGATCCCCTTACAGTAAAACAGCTAGTGTTGTATAACCTAACACGCAAGATTTAGAATTTATCGTCATTACAATAACATCATTAGCTTGCCATTCGGGATTCATTCCAAACCATGTATATTAATCAGTATTAGAACTCCCATCATCAAACATGCATGTCCTATATACAACTAGTGACATATTACATATGAAGGAGTTACATTTCTGTGAGACTGCGTTAGTATCTTAGCTGATCTTTGTGGCCTGGCTGTGACTGATTAGATAGCCATCTGGATCCAGAAAGCTTATGTAAGTATATTTTTTTGCACTTAATCTGTTTCTGTGATAGTTAACAAAACTGCGCTGCATTTATTTAATTGCTTGATATTTTTGACCACTGTCTGGATTCTGTTCAGCTAGTTTCATAGTTGGGGGTTGGTTTGCTTTCTGTTGAAGCCAGCCTATCCAAGTTGTGACCACAGCTTTTTGTGTTATCTGATTCCCTGAGGCTCTTAAGTTTCCCTTTATACTACTGGTATAAGGAGTTACATTTTCTTTTACCCCCACCCTTCTGCCCAAGTGTTGTTGTATTATTTAACTTGGTGGCTTTAGAACTGCCTGGCCCTGCTGTAAATTTGATTTTGGGTACTCCTCCCATTCCCATCTCATTTGGTTACTGTACTGAGTACAGTGTGATCATTTGGGAAGGACTACCCCTTTGCTTCTTTGATTTTGGACACTCCTCCCAGTCCCATATCATTGGCTCATTCTACTGTGTACAGAGAGAGCATTTGGGAAGGCCAACCCCCTTAGTTTCTTAATCTTGAATTATCTTCTGTTTCTTCCCTTTCCACTAAAAAAAAAAAATTACAGTTTTTATTCAGCTGCTTTACTGTATCTGTGTTCTTCCTACTTTATTACCTTATTTTGCCTTGCTGCTTGCTATTAAGTGTTGAAGTGCTTTTATTCAGCTGTATTTATTACTGCTTGTTAGTAGCCTGATTAAATTCTTAGTTTTGGTTTTAGCACTTGGGCTTCAGGACAGTTATTTTACATTTAAGAAGGTTTTTGTGGTTTACACACTTGTGGACAAACCCTTATCAAAACCTTCTCTATGAGGTCCATCCAAATTTCAGAACACTATGTCTGGACAATTCTCATCAGTTTCTCCTGGCAGTCTGGTCGACATGGGCATACTGAGACAGTGTAGCAACTGCCTCATGTGCACCAACAACCCTCTTTTCCTAGCACATAATTCTTCTACGTGCGAGAAATGCACCTATATCAGTAACCTGGTATCTATGTTCTCTCATGTCACAGTCTGTACTCCTGACAAAGAGGAGATTGCCTGTACAAACACCACACCACCGACATTTGTGCAGTCACAGAATCTTGGTTCAAGGCTGCGGAGAGCACCCTGCCTTACCAGGCTATACCTCATTCCACACATTCTGACCCCAAAATGAGGTCGGGAAGACTAAGGGTGGTGGAGTTTCTATTTTCATTGAATACAAGCACACCTCCAGACTGGTTTGCCAGCATGATGCAGTAGAACTACTGCAGGTGCAACTGACAATTGGCAAGACACCCATCCAAATTATAGCCAGATATAGATCCCCCTCCATGACTCAGGACACCCACTCCTCCTACCTGGACCTACTTGACTCCATCAAGGTACACGCCTAACACCATTATCCTTGGTGACTTCAACTACCCCATCATAGACTGGGTGAACTATTTCTGCTCTAATGCACTCACCCAACGATTCCTTGACTTTATCAGTTCTAACACACTAGATCAGCTTGCCTCATCCCCCACAAGGGGAGATAATTTTCTAGACCTGGTTCTCACCAACATGGGTAACCGCTGCACCACCCCCATAGTAAGTTCTTGCCTGGTGAGATCAGACCATCGGTCTGTCTCATTCGAAGTGTCCATCCCATCCATCCCCCCAGCCATAACCAAGCTGAAAAACTTATCAAAAGCTGACTACAACCTTCTAAGGGAGGGTATCAGTAGCTTCACACCACCACCTCCCTCAGAGGATGCAGACAAATATGCTGAAAAGTATGTCAGTGCAGTATACAAGCACCTGTACAACTGCATGGACACAGCCATACCCAAGAGAACTAAAACCTGCTTCTCAAGGAAACACAAACCTATCTGGTGGACATCCTCTATCAACAGGCTTTACAAGAAAAGGAAGAAACTGCTGTCCAAGGGTAAAAAGGCCCAAATTCCCAATTGGAAAAACTCCTTCCATAACCTCAACAAGCAAATTAGATCACTAGTGAAAACCTCCAAAGCCAATTATGAATTGAAACTGGCCTCTGAAACAAAGGCTAACCACAAAGCCTTTTTCAGTCATGTCAGGAACCTCCATGGCAAAGCCCAGGTTTGTTCTGAATTAGTTCATAATGGTACCACATGCACGGGTCCTGACTTAGCCAACCTGCTAGCAGATAGTTTCAGTGCAGACTTCACTGCCCTGTCCCCCCAAAGGCCCATTCAACATCCCCGATACTTCTCCTGTACCTCACATCTCAGTAGATCAAGTGGTAAAGGCCTGATCCAAGGCAAAGAACACAGCTTCCAAGGGACCGGATAGTATCCCAGGCTGTATTCTGTACCATCTCCAGCAAGAACTAGCCTCGCTATTGAGCACCATATTCAACCATAGCCTAAGAACAGGCTTCATTATAGCAGAGTGGAGAACTGCCATTGTCATCCCTTTGCACAAAGGTGGTGCCACTACTGACCTTGGAAACTATCTCTCCATTAGCTTGACAAGTCTGATCTATAAGGCCATGGAGTGTATTATTATGGACCTCATAAAGAAGGACATAGGCAATCTCCAAAGCACTTGATCCCACCCAGTTTGGATTTGTCAAGGAGAGATCTTGCCTGTTGAATCTGGTTGATTTTTTGAGATAGTCACCAAGGCACTGGATGAGGGAAATTCAGTACATACAGCTTAACTTGACTTAGCATTTTACACAATCCCCCACTCAGGCATCATTGAAAAGCTAACACAACTTGGTGTAAATTGCTATCTCATCAGTTGGGTGGCCAACTAGTTCACTTATAGGACCCACAAGGTCAAAAATAGGTGCCTTCATTTCCGACAGCAGACCTGACACTAGTGGTGTTCTCCAGGGATCTGCCCTGGGGCCTCTGCTGTTTGGCATCTACATCTCAGAGGTCCAGGCAGAGACAAAATGCCTGTGGCTGACCAAGGTTGTGGATAACTGTAAGTTGGGTGCTGTCATTGACTCTCCAAATAATGTTAACCTACTACAAGAGGGTCTCACAGCAACAAATGACTGGTGCCAAAGTCATGGCCTTAAGTTAAATGCAAAAAAAAAATGTATTGTCATACCATTCAGCAAAAACGCAGCCCCTACTGATTGCCACATCAACAGCAACCCCTAAGCACACAGCCTGTGGTGAGCGACCTGGGTACTCAGGTTGACATCAATCTCATATTCGACCATCGTGTAGTCTCAGTGGTCAGAAAAGCCTTTTATTTGGTTCATCTCATAAGTAAAGGGATTGCATTCAGGAAAAAGGAGGTTATTACCTCTCTGTACTCCTTCCTTATTAGGCCAATTTATTGAGTACAATGCCCCATTTGATATGTACCTCTCCATACACCTGCACCAACTGGAAAGGGCACAGAAATACCTCAGAGAGAGAATCCATGTTCTCCAACACCTGTCCTATGTGCTTGGTATCGTACAGATTGCTCAGAGTTGATCTGTGCCACACCTACAAGGCAAACTCAGACCCTGCTCTACTAGAGATGCTCCATATCTGTAAGTCTGACTCCTCATGCATTACCAGAATGAAAGGCCTAAGTCTAGTATGTGACATTAACAAAACCTGCTGGAGAGACAGGTTTATCTCCCAGAGGCTGCCCCATCTCTAGAATAGACCCCTCATACACATCAAAGTACATTGCTGACCCTCTTCAAGCACAACCTTGATGAGTGGATGGAAAATCACAATTTTGTCCCAGGGGTTCCACCTGTGTCCCTCATTTACAGGGGCAACAGGTGCTGATTGAGGTTTCCTTTACGGGGATAAACTCTTGACTAGGCTTGTAAGGGCCCCAAAGGCCATTAGCCTTGTAATTTCCTATGATCATATGAAATCCCAGAACTGCAAACACTAATGTGCAATTTGCCAGAAAACAATGAGCATTAAAACTCACTTTAATTCTTTTTGAAAGCATTTTGCAGTAGAGGTATGGACCCCTGAACTCTGTCATGTGGTGGCTGTGACTTCCCATACCACTGATACTACTTTTATATTGACTCAACCATCACTGTACCTTGGGGTAAGGTTAATACTCCAAGATACAGTTGGCTTGACATTGACAAGCTTGTTATATCGCTTGCATTTTAGTGATGTCAGTTGTCTGACTCAGATTTGTAAATCTTGCACATAAAAATGGAATCCATGGTATAAAATGTCATGATACGGTAATTATAATTATGAAGTTCCACTAAAATGCTTCCAACCTAAACCTTATACATTTCAAAACTATGCTGAAAGTAATTATGAGACAACATAGCACTGGCTTAACATAAATGTTTAAGTTCTCCAAGTCTTTCAGGGTTTCTAGTACCATGACCAGAATGGACCCCATTCATAAGTCAGGGTGCAATTAAAGTTCCCAGAGATTCCCCCATCTGTTGAATAGACTCCCTCTTCATGTTAAGCAGAGTACCTCTCTAGCCCTCTTTAAGAGGAACCTAGATGACTGGATGGGAAACAGAAAATACACCCCTGGGATGCTCCCACCTGTGTCCTTGCTGGACAGGGGAAACAGGTGCTGACTGTGGGAACATGGGAAAAATTCTTGGCTAGGCTTATAAGGGCCTCCGGGCCAATAGCCTAGTATTATCCTATGAACCTATGAAATTAGTACTTTTCTAGTCTTTGATGTTAACACTGGCAATGTGCCCAGTATTGACTCCTCCTGTAATTCACATGGAGTTGTATGTATTACTAGCATATTTGTGTGCAACTACAAATTATTTATTAGGCCTGCTATTCCTATTAGTATTGGATCTGTCTGTTTATCTTCTACATTGCTATCATTTCTGCAAGCAAATCGTGACATTTTATGAATTTGTCTCTCTGTACATAATATGTTGCAATGTTGATCAGTGTTACCGTTGTCTTTTTTTCATAGACTACTGTATATGGTTTTCTTGCATCTATTTTTTGATTTGTTGGTAATTGGTGATCTCATGTGATGTAATCTTCATTAATCTGTTTGATGCTTTGTGATTCAATGATTCTCAACTATATATTGTAGTGTTTGCAAAATGCTCACTGCAACAGTCTTGCCACATTATTGTGCCTTTCAGTATGAGGGCCCTCAGCCATGAGTATACCATGTCCAGCAACAAGATAAGTGACCGTTTGCAGTTTTTTTTTTTAAACAGAACTTCTCTTTCTGTGTTTCTCCCACGTGTTCAAAAGACCTTGCAAACCGTCATGTATGTAGTCCACTATCATCGGCTGCTGCTGTTTGCCTTTCATTTTTTGGTTTTAATTCACCTCTCCTAAACCATTTCTGCATTAAATCTTGGGCAACATGAGGTTGTTCTAGGAGATCTCTGTACTTGGCAATATATTTATGGATTTTCGTTTTTAGTTTGTTCCTCATCTGATCCCTTTCCTTACAGTCTGTGTTGATTTTTGTCGTCTTCTGGTTTCATTTTCATTCCCACTTCACAATCACATGTTACTGCTAAACAAGCAAGGTTGTCATTTTAGACTTCTTTTCCTCATGTTTTAAAACTTTCACCAAGTTTGGTTCTGGTGAAGTCAGTCAACATGTATTTATTTCTGCAATTGCAGATTTATACATGTAATCAATTTTGTGGAGGCTCTCCTTTAGAGAGAGGAACATATAATCTTTGTATACATTGATTTTAACATATCATTTCATAAGCATGAGCAATTTGCTCTGTTTCCTGCTAGTAATCTACAGAAAGTTCCAGAAAGTCTTTGTGACCTATCCTGTTCATATGTACCCTCCTTCCCAAGGAAGCCCTTGGGCGATCACTCTGCCACTTTTGTTGCCACTATTTCCTGCTGCATCCCTTGCTGGGCAGCTTCAACTGTACTTTTATACCAGTCTTCTAAAGAAAGCTTCAGAAAATCATCTTGTTAAAAATGTTTTTCAGATGCCTGTTGCTCCACCTGTTCCTTCTCAGTCTGAAGACCTGTAACAACAACATGCTGAAACATTGCCTATGTTGGATTCTCCAGATTAAATCCTCGTCTTTGCAGATAATCTATAACTTCATTGTCTATTTGTTTAACCTCTCCCTTACTAATCCAGTTTTCTACATTCCCCATCTGTTTTCTTATTTTACGTATTCTGAAATGTTCTGTATCCAAGTGCTTTTGCCTGTACTTCTCTCCAAATGCCTTTGGAGATATTTTTTTTTTGCATTGCTTAGCTTGGCTTTTTCCTTTGCATAAATATTACAGTGTATCAGATCTCTCTCATGTCCATGTTTCTTTTTTTTGTTTATATTTTCATACATCCCCTGCCGCTTGTTTTTTCCAGATGGCCCAAAGTTCCTTTGTCCATGTAACATTTTTCATAAATCTGTTGTGTTAATGAATACAAATTTCCCACTGACATCATTGTATCCTGCAGTACACAATAGTTCTCTCAGCTAGCTGTGTTAATCACTGATGCATAAGCTGAATGATCTACCACTCAGAGACATATGATCTGCTGTTTTTTCTCACTCTCCCTCCATCATTGGTCACTGCTTGGTGGGTCTGGCGCATTGGCACCACTGTCAATGGACAAGTGGCAGCAAGAGAAGCATGTGAGGTTTCAGTTAGGAGACAATATAGCATTGCCTTAACATAAATGTTGCAGGGGGACTCTCGTACATAACTGATGAGGGAAGAATGATGTAGTCTTAGGGGAAAGTAATATTCATGCTAATGCCACAGTACTCGATGCTCTGAAGTATAACTGAACATGTGCATTGCAAGTATTTTTACAAAAAGTATTTTACAGTTGACTATTCAGCTCATAGAGATCTGTATATTCTTTTTAATATGAGGCACCAGATGTGGTGATATAGGAGGTATCCTACATCACACAAGAAGCATGTAAGGGTCATTGGCTCTGTCCATAAGTGACAGGTTGTTGTATGCTGTCTGCATCATTCAATTCACTTTTCACGCTCTCCAGATTCCTGTTATTTGCCCATAATTATTAAACTGACAATGAGCTGGATAAGGATTCTAGTGTATTGAGAACACACTAAAAAGTTCTCCTTATGGGGTTGTGGAATACGAGAGGCCATCTCTGCGAAAATAATAGGAGGTGGAAGACTTTTACTAGATCCACGAAATAACTTCTTTTTAAGAACATTGCACTGTTCTGTAAGTCCATTTTTGTGTACTTCTGTTGCATTTAAAGTGAACTATTGGTAACGTATATAAATGTTGTTAATTTATATATTGTTTGGGTACTTATTTGCCACATGTTTTTTGATAGTACAGGCAATAGATAAAATGGATGGTGTTATGGTTAACATGCTAACAGACTTGGGGCTAGGTTGGTGTTAGCTTAGGGTATAATATTAGGGAACTGTGGGGGTTAGTAGACATCTTTTGTCTTACCTTTTGGGTTGTAGGCTGGTGTTATGTTCGGAGTAAGTTAAGAAAAGTTAATAGCAAGTGTTATGCTGCACAGACTTAAATATCATGACGTGCATTAATTTACTGCATGACTGTTGACACAAACTGAGTAAGTGAAAACAGTGACTCCATAGTTTTATGATACACTTTTATAAAGACAAATTGTACAATATACCTCGAACAATGCAATGCCATTGGTTGAACCGGTGAAAGAGACATAGTCTTAGGGCTACATCCAATACGTGCTTCAATGCCAGGAAAAAGAGTTTACTTGGAGAATAACAAAGGTAACCAAAAATGAATTTCTAATGTTCCTCTAGAGCCTTTCACACCTGTGTTTAGTTTCACTTGACACACAGGTGTGATACCTTCTTATGGATTTTTTATACTGAGAAGCTTTACTTTGTTATATTGATTTCCTGTCTTCTTTCTTTCGTTATTTATTTGTTTACTTAATTATGTGCCTCTCAGCTTCAAGGTCAAGGGATGCACCCTGCTCTCTGGTCATAATATGGAGCCTTGTGTCCCCATGTCTTTGTGAATTTTACTGGGTTTGTGCGTTTTTCTCCTACCTCCCAAAAGCATGCCGGTTGACAGACTACAGTGCATTGTCTATATACATTTTTTTTATATTTACCCTTGCCGTTGCACCCCAAGGCATGGCTTTTGATTACCAGAATGTCCAGCTGGCTTGTGTTCTAATTCTAATGGAGGTCTTAGGAAGAAGAAAAGAACCAAGTATCAAAATATCATCAGTCATAAAAAAGGACTGTTCTAAAGGATCATCAAAAAATAACAGCACAGATGTTACTGAACATACTTTTTCCAGTTTTTGAGTATACAGATTCTCTATATTGAAAGGGAAATAGAGCATTACAAGTGCACAACTCCTGTAAACACAATTAAGTACTGCCCCTTGCATACTGCCTTTCATCGCTATATTCTCACTACATGGTCAACAGAACACTATGAGCAATCACTGTAATTAAAAAAAGAAATCTGGCCACCATTAAAAAGTACAATTTGGTCCTTTATAGAGGGCTATACCCATAGCTAGCAAGCAAACAAACATGGGCATATACATCTGTAAATAACCATGTTTAAGCAAATGCAAACTTAAGCAAAAAAGATGAGTACCTAAAGGGAAACTAAATATCTTGGGAGAAAGTTGATTTTATTAGAATGGGATAAATATTTGGTAAAAATGTGGTGAGGCCAGAATTAAAACGAACTGGAAGTACACAAACAAAAATCTGGATCCTAGTAATACGTGTGTGTGTATAAATGAGTGTCTCATCAAATAAAGAATGATCACAAGAGTGAACAGACCGTGATCACTTTAGTGCAAAGCTAAAGTGATCAAAAATATAAAAAATAAATAACTTTTTTTTTTGAAGGGGGCAAGCTCCCTGCACCCCAACACTCTCCTGCTAATTACATATACTAATTCTGAGATCGCACAACAGTGGAGTAAGGACAAATTCCCTTACCTGGCTGCACCATGATCCCAAACAAAAGATTGCTGGGAAAAACTCCATTTGAATGAATGTTCACTTGTATGAGTGTTTGCTTTTTTCTTATTCCAGGTAGAAGCATTTGCTCTTTCAAATAACTGAAAATGATATATATGTTTGTCCGTATACAACACACGGTGGCCTGGTGTGTGATACATGAAATATGCTGTATGCTGTAGTTTAGGGCATGACGTCCCTGATGGGTGACAAAAGCAAGTCGTCAACTGAACTGAATTCTACAGCAAAAGGTATTTCCTGTAGTACACAAAACAGACTCCCACATATTCTGTTCAAGTTTTTTTATAGTTATAGCACTTTTTCTTATTGACTTCAATAGGTTAGTTCAATTTGTTGCCAAAGTTTTTACTGAATAGTACTTTAGTTTGCACAGACTTTTATGACTAGTCTGTCCTGCGTCATATTTTTATCTAGTTCTAGAAGTAAAATTTATTCTTTTTGTATTAATTAATTTAATTTATGTGATGCGTTTTAGTACTTTATTGAGTAAGGTTTAAGTCAGAAAGTATAAATTTAGTAGGTTAAATTTCAGTTTTGCTGATGTTTTCTGATTAGTTTTTGATTATTTCCTTCAACATTTTATTCTTTCTTTTGTTTTTTTTGTTCTAATAAAACGCAGTTTACTTTTATGAAGTTTATTTTAGGTAGGCACTGTTTTTCTTTTGGGGAGGGAGTTGTGCAAGTGGATTTTTTGTGTTGAAGTTGTTTTTTCATTGTAGTTATTGGGAAACATAGTCCATTTTTCAAGTTATTTCAGGTACATAGACTTGTACTAGGCTAACTGCCCTTCTGGCTATTTTAAGCCTAGCCAATTACCCCATCTGAGAACCAAACCCTGCACTTTGTGTCTGCAAGATAAATACCTCAAACATTATGCCAGCTCCCCAACCACCATTATGCCATCCCCAACTATGTTTTTCCACATTTTGTAAACATACTTTTTCCATTTAATTAGACATTTCAGTTTACTTCAACAGTGTCAAAAAATGCTGATCACATACCAGCAGAGTATATAATAAGTTAGAATAGTTGCACAATAGACTGATAGGCCTGTATGAAATATATATATGCATGGTCTCCATTTCCATCATAGACTGGAATGAGTACAATTTTTCTTCAAATCAGTCTAAACTCATTGAGATATATATATATATATATATATATATATATATATATATATATATATATATATATTTATATATTAAATTAGTATCCAAAAATATGATTAATGCCTTCTTTTACTTTTAAATCTTGTCAGAAATACAGGATTTAGTTATCTTTATGGATTTTATTCGGTCTTTGTCATAATTTATGACCGTAAATATTAATTATAAGTTGTGCAGGTTCGCAACTGATCTGAAAGTCTTTTTATTTAAAGTTTTACTAACAAATCCTTCGCACCTCAATGGTCCTCCAAAAAGCAAGTAACCAATTCTTGGGTACAAAACAAGTTGATTGCAGCAATAAAGGCTGTCTCATCTATTGCTGCAATAATTTTGTTTTGTGCCAGAGAACTGGTTACTTGCTTTTTGGAGGACCATCGAGGTGCGGAGTATTTGTTATTTGATTGTTTTTACACCTTTTTCTCCTTTTAGTGGTTATTTAAATTTTCACCAAGTTTCACTATTGCTGCATCTGGTTCAAAAGAGTAAACAATCACTACGTGTTAATGCCACGTATGGTTCAAGAGCGTAAACAATCACTACTTGTTAATTCAGCGTATGGTTCAAGAGCGTAAACAATCACTACTTGTTAATGCAGCGTATGTGTCCTTACATAACCTTGTCGAGCATCTTCTATTGTTTCCCTTTCCTAACCATGGATCGATTTTTTTTTTCATGTCCTGTAAAATACTACTTTCCTTTAATCAGGCATTTCAGTTTACTGCTTAAAAGCAACAATTCTTGTTGAAGTTCCTGTGTGATTACACTAGATATGCTACATATCCCAGGAATCATTTATGTTCACATAATCATTAATGGTAACCGACACCAGGTTTTTAACAATTCTTTTTATCTAGCTATAATTTCCAGTGTTTATAAATAATTTTTGTAGCATTTTCCCTGACTTACACACTACTTCTCAAGAGACTTTGTCCACAAGATAAAGTGATTATTGTTTCCTGATGATGGGGTATTTATTATCATATTATCATTTTGTTAGGGAATATTACTAACAGGATCTATTCATACCTGTTCAGTAAAATTACACTATCACATCATAGCTAGCTATAGGTCTCCCACCATGAAACAGGAAAAGCATACCACATACCTGGGATTACTGGAGTGACTTGCAAAACCTTATTCATGGGTGATTTTAATTATCCTACCATCGACTGGGAAACACATATGACCACAAACATGCTGACTTAGAGGTTCTTGGACTTTAGCTGTCCCAGAGTATTTGCATTTCACAGTCAGCACACCCAAAAGAGGCTCATATATCCTGGACATAGTGCTCGCTAACATGGGAGATCATTACACCCCCCCCCCCGTGTGATGTCCTCCCTGGTAAGATCAGATCATAAGTCAATCCTGTTCGACGTAATCTTAAGACCAGATACTCCATCAAGGTCAAAAATGCTTAAGAATTTTTCTAAGACAAATTACCTCATACTAAGTGATAGTATAAGAAGTTTCAAGGCCCCCTAGAATGCAGATTACATGGACTTCTATGCAGAGGTGTACACCAATGCCCTGTATAACCACTTAAGCAGTTGTATAGAATTGGCTGAACCTGACCTGTTTAAAAACAGGTCTTGCCAAAATAAAAAAAAAAAAAAAGCCACCCTGGTGGACCCGTAGTATAAAGAAACTATACAACAAGAGAGATAAACTCATGTCCCTCGACAAGAGGGAACTGGGTCAGCAGAGGAAGAAATCCCTCTCTATCTTAAACAAATTAGAGATCTTATCAAGTCCTCCAATGCTAATTATGAAGCTAAAATAGCCTAGCTAAGGAGAATCACAAGGAATTATTTAAATACATCCAAAATCTAAAAGGGAATACTCAGTTATGTGCTGAACTGATTGCAGATGACATCAGCCATACTCAATTGGAGGTAATAGCCAACCTGCTAGCTGACAGATTTGGAGCAAACTTCACCCCACCGTCTCCTCCAATCATCCCCCAAAGTATATCTGCCACCATTCCTCAGCCTATTATCTCAAGAGAGCAGGTCATCTTGGCACTCTCCAAGGCCAAAAACATGTCTTCAATGGGACCAGACAACATCCTAGGTTGCCTTTTTAAACATCTTAAAACATGACCTAGTAGACCCACTTGGATTACTGTTTAACTACAGCCTGTGAATTGGCTATGTTCCAGTGGAATGGCGGACAGCAACAGTAATCCCTCTGCACAAAGTGAGACCATCAACTGACCGTGGGAATTATAGGCCCATAAGCTTGACTAGCTTCATCTGCAAGACCATGGAAAGAATCATTATGGACCTTATTAACAACAACACAAGTAATCTCCAAACTCTGGACCCAACCCATTTCAGATTCATTAAAGGTAGATCATGCCTGTTAAACATAGTTGACTTCTTTGAGAAAGTCACCAAAGCCTTGGATGAGAGAAAGACTATGCATACACCTACCTTGACCTAGGCAAGGCATTTAACACAGTTCCCCACAAAGATATTATAAAAGAACTATCCCAATTGGGAATTAACCCCGATATTACCAGATGGGTAGCCAATTGACTCACCAACAAGACATACACTGTCAAAGTGGGTGACTTCACCTCTAGCAAAAGGCCAGTCACCAGTGGCCGTACCACAGGGTCCTGTGCTTATCCTCTTATTGTTTGGAATTTTTTTCTCAGAATTCCAGGCAAACTTGGATGGCCTTGGCTGACCAAGTTTGCTGATTGCAAATTGGGAGCAATCATTGAATTCCCCAATGATGATGATATACTGCAGACAGGGTTAACGGGGACAAATGACTGGAGCCAAAGGCATGGAGTAAAGCTAAATGCAAAAAATGCATTATTACTCCCTTTGGGAAGTATGTTATAGACCGTACCCCCCTAAGTGTTGACCTAGTGGCACATGATTGGGGTACTCGGGTTAATAGCAATCTGAACTTTAACTACCATGCATTCACAGAAGTAAGGAAATCCTCCTGTGTGGAACATCTTCTACGTAAAGGCATCACATCTAAATCTAAGGATGTTATAACTCTATTATACTCTGTCCTCATCAGACCAATAATTGAGTACAATGCTGCCTTTTGCTTGTACCTCACCAGACACCTGCAAGAATTGGAGAGACCACAGAGGTTTCTCACCAAGAAATTACAGGGTACACAAAACAAGTCTTGCACGGAAATATTCAAAGCCCTGTCACTATTCTGTCTCCAACAGGTTATTATGGGATGACCTGTGCCTGGCTTACAGGGGAGTCTCTGACCCGGCCCTGATGGAAATGCTACACACATAAATCAAACTGCAGGAGGGTCATTCACTCCAGGGAAATTAACCTACCCTCTGACATAAACAGGTCATGCTGGAAACATAGATGCATCTTCCAGATACTGCAACTTCTCTGGAACAAGCTTCCGATTCATGTGAAACAAAACCAAACCTTGACCCTTTTCAAATGCAACCTAAATCAATGTATGTGTGACTGCAAATTCACACCTGGAGGGGTGCCCATGTCTCTCCTGGATAGAGGACGTCTGTATTAACTACCACAGACACTTACCTCTATGAACTTCACTCACCTAACCACCGACAATTGGGGCAACTTGGGATAACTATGGTTAAGCTTGTAAGGGCTCCAGGACCATTAGCCTAGTAACATCCTATGAAGCTATAAGTATTGGTTTGATTAGTGTTGTCTACATTATAATTTGGTGTAACTGCAAGTTGCATATAAAAGTGCTGAAGAAAACAGTACCTGTAGAGTCATTCCCAGAGCTAATTTGCATACTAAAATCATCACAGAGAAAATCATTCTCTTCATACCATAATACAGTCTTTTAGTAATGTTGCTATGGAATCAAACAAGCAATTGATGATGTCTGTGGAAACCAACCAACCTAAGATCTGCTTCATCACAATAAAACATTTAACTGCTACAGGTAGGACTTGGCCACTTCACATGTGTCAGTAATACATTTATATCAGAATATAGTTTGCCCCTTAGACTGACATGGAGCTAAGAACTTCAGAGAGATTTTTTTTTCTCAGGAGGGAACCAAAGCCTATTTAGAATATTCGAAACAGCTACATTTAAAGGGTACATATGCCAGTCTTGATCTTTATTTAACCATCTCACTTTTCAGAGAGCCATGAATTGATAATCCCTTGTCACTGAATGAACTAGGACTGACTAGCTTTATAACTTACCCCAATGTTTTGTAACCCTAAAGTTAATTATATTAATTAGGAGGACCAGGGACATTGGGTATATATGAAAAGTTCATCTCTGTTGTCAGACATACTGTAATTTATAAGCTAGTTTTATCATCTGAGCACAACCAGAATCTCCTTTAGGATACCAATATTCACACATAGCCCTGGTGTAAAAACAAAAAAGCAAACTCCATTATGTACAATTTTTGGATTGCTCATCTCTCTAGGCAGGCAGAACAAGTCTTAAACAAGGTGGGCCCAGATCAGACTTTGGTGATGAAGTCCTTGGCCTACTGACTCTGAATCAGTCTTCTTAAGTAACTGTCTCTCTAAGGTCCACAAGACCTCAGAAGCTATGAAGGTTTAGATACTCCGTGAGGCATTTTGTCTTATTTTTGTGTATGTGTCGAGAAAGACATTGGTGATTGATCTCTCTCTCTCTCATGCATAGAGGCACACACATTTATACTGAAACTTTTAAGCCATCTTGGATCCTGTATGAGGTGTTACTCTACTATAAGATTCACAAACATGCTTACTCTCCTACTGTAAGTATAACTAGGAACAAACTGGAGTAATTCCCATGTCATGGGAAATGATAGGAAACCAGAAAACCTATAAAAACATAGGGAGGAGGGACGGATTCCATAGAGGAGGTTCCACAAGAAACAAATATGAGAAACAAGGCCTATGAGGTAGAAACACTAATCTCTCTGCTAATGCTCCAGTGATTGGTTACCATTTAAGCCCACTGGTGGAGACTATCAGTACAGGAATGAACTAGTTTGACATTTTCTTGTAAAAATGTTTTGTGCAGCAAATATGAATATTTAGTTATAAACTGTAATTAGGCAGTGCTGATAGGTGCAAGGTTACTAGACCAGCTGGACACTGAATTTTTGAGTGCCAAGTCACATTTCCTGGTACTGCTTTTCCACCTTTTTTCTATAAATAGAATACAATAGAAAACTGCTGGTTGGAAAACATCACTTTGAGGAATAAAGTAGTACTGGTTTCCATCCTTCTGTTATAAAAATAAACTACATTTATGGTTTTATATATTATACAGTTGACACCTGTGAAAAAAAGCAAAAGAGTACAGGCTTACTGTTAATTGAATGTAAAGATGGATTAGCACAGAAATTATAATATAGTACCAATTTGAAAGCCAAAACATGGGATGTGTCTTCATTGTATTTCTAGAAATACAATAGTCACTAACTTCAATTCCTTTTGACACAGTGCCAAGTGGAATGTGACCTTTCTGAGGAGTGTATCCTACCTCTGACTATAAAGTCATTGCAATAAAATAGCCACATTGCTCTGAGTCATACTCTTGGCCTCAAGCCATATCTGTGATCACTCAGCCATGTTCATGTTAGTAATTAGCCGTTGCTTTCACATATACTCTGCCTCCATAAATAGTAACGATGCTACTACCCCTCTGCAATTACGACAGAAATTTGCTGTGCATTTGTTTCTCTCCCATTCCCCATTTACTTGCTTTATCATTTGCAGGGTCTTGAGAGACAAAGTCTTTCTCATCAATCAGTGGGCACAAGGCTAGGAACATACTAGATTCTGGAACAATTCTAGCTATACAATTTGAACTTCGGAAACACTAGTATTTGTGGTTGTGAGGTAACTGCAAGCTCGGGCAGCTGGAAAGAGTATGACTTAGTGCAGTAAAATGTCATCATCTGCTCCCTGAACTTGTAGTTTACTCAAAATCAAAAATGTCATTGTTTTTAGTAATGGTCTTCTAGAGGGTTTACTATCAAAATTCTGGAAATCTCTTCTTAGAGTAATGACTTACTTGAACCGAATAAATGAAAATTACACCAGTGTTTCGTCACACCAATGAACACATTAATGTCGATTAATGTTGAAATTGACATTACCCAACTTACCTTTATGTCCGTAGATGTCTTACACACATTTTGCAGGGGGGCAAGTAATTTTGCCAATCTCCAATGTATTGTGATCCAATTGTAAACAGTGACGCTCAAAACCACTAATGCAAGCTGCATCTCGAAATTTCAGAGGCGATGTAATTTCAACTCGGGATTTTCAAATTTTGCACCTGTACCCTCAACCATCTGAATGATGCTAAAATAACTTTCAGTCATTTGATAGTAAATCCTTCTTAGAGGATTTGGAGCCTAAGCATTTGCCCCCTCAGTGTCAGGCCAACTTAGAGGAATGTGGCTGGTTTAAAGCCAGTAACTAGTAGTCATTGGTGGAGACTAATTTCACTAGTTTAGAGGCTTTGGCTTATGTATTAGAAACTGGGAATAGGGTTAGACAGTTGGGTAACGCATTCAAAAAGCCCTCATTTATTGTCAGGTTATTGGTATATTCTCTCTTTAGAGTTCCCCTGAACACTGTACACTAGTTTTTTTTTTCCACCGATAGTCTCTCACACTCAAAGGGTAAGTCGGACAATCTCTCTCTTCTGCTTAAAGCTTTAGTAGGTATTAATATTTATGATGTCAGAATACTTCACATTATTGTTTTTTAAGTATGTTGTTACTACTGATTAACCCAGTCTTGTGGTTGTGGGATAAACTCTCATTTTATTAGATTATAAAAAATTCCTTTGCATTTGTCTCATTTCTTTTGCCTATGTTATTCCATGTACTCATATTCAACATTAGCAGCAAATGGCACTTTTCTAATCTGACAAGAAACCTCAACTTATATCAAGAAATAATACATTATAGATCTACCCTTTCTCATACAGAAGGTCTACTTTTGAGTTGTGATTTCTCTCTTTCACCATAACTATATTAAGTGTGATGGTTAGGTTCAATAAATGGCTCCCCTGTGTGCTAATCTTTTGATTCAGGAGTTTCTTGCCTCAGTCTCATTTTTATTTTATTTTTTTTGGTTCACTGATATTGTAGTGTTAGTATAACTATAAAATGTTATAAAATAAGATGTTTGATCACTGACTGCAAGCCTATATCAGCTTCATATAGCATTAAGTTTCTGAACCAGCTGAACAAATTTTTCAGTAGGTTTGATGCTGACAGCAAAACAACAACATTCAGAATCCCTGAAGACAAGGATGCAGTGGTGCTGTGCTTCAATACAATTGATGTCACCAGAACCCTAAAACATGTCAACCCGAGGAAAGTAGCTGGCCCTGACAACATCATGGGCAGCCTGGGCAGGGTACTAAGGGAGTGACAGAACTGGCTCCAGTACTCATTGACATCTTCAACACCTCACTCCATCTAGTCAGTGTTCTGAAATGCTTCAAGGAGATGACTACCATTCGTCTACCAAAGAAACCACAGCCAACAACTCTGAATGACTACTGACCAGTTGCTTTAACCTCAATGGTAATGAAGTGCCTAGAGTGGCTGGTCAAAGATCAAATAGCCTCAGCCGGAGTTAATTGTTGATTTCAGAACATCTCCAGTACCACACAAACCTCTAGTGATGAAAGGGATGACCGTGGAAAGGGTCAAGAGTACAAAGTTCTTGGGTGTTCATATCATGGAGAACTTATCCTAGTCAGTCCATGTATCCAGCACAGTCAAACAACCTCAGCAACGCTTGCACTTTCTAAGGAAACCTAGGAAGGCAAAATTACCAAGCTCCATACTTCAGACCTTTTATAGGGGCACCATTGAAAGACTCCTGACCAAAAGCATTACAGTATGGTATGGGAGCTGTAACAATCAGGATTGTAAGGCTCTCAAGAGTTGTAAGGTCAGCAGAAAGGATCACTGGCACCTCCCTTACACCTCTGGAGGGTCTACACAAATGCTGGTACATCAACAGGGCCAAAAAGATTTCTAGCAATCCAGCACATCCTGCCAATGGTCTGTACACTCACCTCTCCTTAGGCAGAAGATACAAAAGCCTGCATTGTAGGACTACCAGACTAAATAATTGTTTCTTTCTACTCTCCATTAGACTGTTGAACTCTTGGAAAAAATGAACCAGGAGTCTGTCAAAACACTTAACTTCTGTTACATAAGTAGCCTAGCAAGTGACTTATTTTATGGATGTGCAATAACCAAGTGCAATACTAAGGTAGCTCACCTACCACACTGAAGGACTGTTAAGTGCAATATACAAACTGTGCAATAATTCAGTCTAATCCTAGATATGTTGCAACTGTTTCAATTTTACTTTGACAGTATTACCTTCATATTGTTCCCTTGTCTTCCTTGCCCCCTGTTCTGGGATGGGTGTGAGTCACTGCTGTCCTACTTTATACTTACTAATTGCTAATCTGCCCGAAGGCATTTATAAGCCTAGCCAGAATGTGTTGGCTTTCGCCACCCCCTAAGATTAGTTCCCTGTGCCTCTGTCCAGCAGAGCCACTGAAGTGATCCCCGGGGTAAACTTTCTGTTTCTCATACACTCGTCAAGGTTTCTTTTGAAGAGTGTTAGCGAGGAGCTCTGCCTAATGTAGACTGGAATCTTGTTCCAAAGCATGGGAAGTCTCTGGGACAGGAATCTATCCCTTCAGCACATCCTATTTATTGTTGTGGTGAGCTTTAGATCCCTAGAGTGTGTGGCTCGAGGGGATAAGGTTTTCTTAAGGTGGAGCATGTCCATCAATTCTGGGTTGGACATGGCCTTGTATGTCAGGCAGAGAGTAGGCAGTATGCAACCAAGTACAGCTGGAGTTTCTTCAGTTGAGCTGCATAGAGCATCTGTCTGAGGCCAGTGATCCTCTTGGGGAGGTACTTCTGTGGTCTTTCCAGCTGTTGCAGGTGTCTTGTAAGGTACATCCCAAATGGGGAGTTGTACTCTATGATGGGTCTGATGAGTGATGAGTAGAGGGGCACAATGACCTCTTTTGATCTGGATGCAAACTCTTTTGTGATTAGGTGGGCCACATAGAAGGATTTTCTAACCACTTTGGCAATGTGATTATCAAAGGTGAGATTGCTATTTACTTGGGTCCCCAGATCCCTTATTATGTCTTCCGTATTTAGGGGACTACCACCTATGTGGTAGTTTGTGGGTACTTTGTTTTTTCCAAAGGGGATGACTATGCCTTTTTGGCATTTAGCTTGAGGCCATGACTTTGACACCAGGTATCCGTCTCAGTGAGACCCTTTTGGAGCATGTCTGTGTCAGCCAGAGAGTCAATTATAGCCCGTAGTTTGCAGTTGTCTGCGAACTTGGTCAGCCATAGTCCTCCTGTGCTTGCCTACACCTCTAAGAAGTATATGCCGAACAGGAGGGGTCCTAGGACTGAGCTCTGGGGAACACTACTTGTAACCGGTTTAGAGTCGGACCTAGCTCCCACAACTCTCACCATGTGGGTTCTGTCCGTGAGCCAGTTGGCAACCCATCTTGTGATGTAGGGGTTTATGTTCAGGCTGGTGAGCTTGTCTATAATACCAGAATGGAGAATGGTGTCAAAGGCCTTAGTAAGGTCTAGATAGGCTGTGTGTACCACCTTTCCCTCATCTATAGTCTTATAACTGTCTCAAAGAAGTCCACCAGGTTTAGGAGGCATGATCTGCCCTTAACAAAGCCGAACTGGGTAGGGTCCAGTGTTTGGAGGTTCCCAATGTCTCTGTTAATGAGTTCCATCTTGATGCACTCCATAGCCTTGCAGACCAAGCTAGTCAGGCTTATAGGGCGATAGTTCCCAGGGTCTGTTGGGGCTCCTCCGTTGTAGAGTAGAATAGCCATTGCTGTGTGCCACTCTATGGGTTCATAGCCTGTGGAGAGGTTGAGTTTGAACAGTGTGTTTAGGTGAGGGGGTTAGTTCGTCTTTGAGCTCTTGTAAGATGCAGCCTGGGACACCGTCCAGTCCCATTGATGTTGTGTTTTTGGCTTTGGAGTGAGCTGTTTTAAGTTGAGTGTCTGTGATTTCTGGAACTCTACATTCTTCTGGTATGGTTATGGGCCCTTTTGGGTGGGGGGGGGTGAAGTTTGCACTGAACTTGTCTGCCAGGATGTTGGAGATATCGGTCGGTTCAGTGTATTTTGTGCCATTCTGCACTAACTCTGAGCAGATCTGCCACTTAGATTCTTGACATAGCTAAAGAATGCCTTGTGGTTATCTTTGGAGTCCTTGGCAATTTTTCTTTCAAAGCTTGCCTTGGATTATTTTATGAGGGATCATAGTTTCTTGCTGATACTGATCATGAATGTCTTCCCTTCTTAGGATTTTACTCTTTTCTGTACTAGTTTCCTCCTTCTATTGTATAGCTTGTTTATGACAAGAGTCCACCAGACTGGTTTCCTTTTCTTGGAGGAGTAAATCTTGTTTTTTCTTGGGGTGGCACGATCCATGCATTTTTGTAGGTGCCTGTAGAATGCATCAGTAAAGGAATTTGCAGCTTGGACAGTGCTATCCTTCAGCATGGGGGCTTTGAAACTTTCCACCTCGGTCTTAAGTAACGTGAACTTTGCTTTTGAAAAGTTTTTCATGGTGGTTTCCTTGTCTGGGGGTGGGGGCAGAATGTGGATATCCAAAGTGATTTGTTTATGATCAGATCTAACCAGTGAGGGGTTGACCTCTGGTGTGGAACACTGGTCGCCGATGTTGGTGATGACCAGGTCCAATATGTTGTCACCTCTGGTGGGAGTGTTGACCAGTTGAACCAGGGCATTTGAGTTTATAAATTCTAGGAAATGTTGGGCAAGGGAGTTAGTACTTGAGTAGTTCTCCCAGTTAATGTTTGGGTAATTGAAATCACCCAATATTAGGGTGTTTCATAGGACCTTTATGTTTCTCAGTGTTTCCAGAAATGCGGAATGGGGGTCCTGGGAGATGGTGGGTGATCTGTAGCAAGCTATAATTTGAGTTGCAGTTTTGCCGGTTGTTAGTTACACGTGAATGATCTCTGAAGCATCGTGCTGTGCCACTAACCTGGAGGTGTGGGTATCCTTGATGAATATGGATACGCCCCCACCTTTTGTATTTCAGTTTGGGTTCTGTGGCCAAAATGTATTGTATGAATTGTAGCCTGGTAGTGCTGGGGTGCTCTCTGGAGCATTAAACCAGGTTTCTGTTACTGCACATTTCTCCATACTGAGGAGTGCCTCGAGTGCATTCATTTTGAGGTTTAGACTTTTGGCATTGAGTAGCATTAGCCTCAGTTTTTTGTTACTTGTGCTATTTATGGTGATGGGTTTGTCTTTTGAGTCTTGCCTAAAAAGGGCACTATGGGGCTGGCAAGAGCCCTGGCCAGTATTCGAAAGCCTAAGGGTGACAGGTGCAAGCCATCTCTAGCAAAGCAGTGTGGCTTGTCAAGCATGTCATGCCAGGTGGACAGACACTGGATCCCCTTTAAATGACACCAGAAACTTAGCCAATTGTTGAAATTGAGATTTTTTTTCTTTATACTGTGGTATCATTCTTGGTGACAGTAGGATGCTACTCAGGGTCAGGGACATACAGGCTTGGGCTACATGAGCAGAGAGCTCTTCCATGTCTCTTTTCATGTAGTCCAGGGAGGTATGGCTCAGGTCATTCACACCAACATGGACAATGACAGAGTCATATTTGTTCTTGTTCTGGAATGACATGAGTGCTTGTGTTATGTGGCAGATCCTGGCACCCGACAGGTGGCTAACAGTACCCTTCTCCTTATTCAGCCTAGTGAGTGGGACGTCAGTGTGCCTGACTATAGAATCACCTATTAATAGTATGTTGGGTATGTTATTCTGCCTTAAGGGCTGTGATTGCATGGCACACTGGTTTTGTGAAGTATGTGTTTCATGGTTTGTGTTGGGGGGTGGATGTTGCTTGGATATTTGCTTTGGAGGTCTCTGTTGGTTTTGCAGATTTTTATTTAGAGCCTCCGAATATGTTTTCATGTATTTATGTGTGTTTTTTGACGATGCTGGTTTAATTGGTCTATGTGAGACTGGTGGTGTGATGCAAGTATTTCCCTTCTCCTGTTGACTGTCTAATCCAGTCTTGGGTTGAGAGTGTAGTTTCCAGTTTGGTTGTATAATTGCATCTCTCGCATGTATTAATGTTTGGTGGTAGGAAGAGAGAGTTGAATGTGCACATGAGACAATTGTAACATTGCCTCAAAATGCCCAGATTCACCAGTTGGACTGGAAAGTACACCTGAAACTGCCCTTTGGACATGCCTGGATAGGTACAGTGAACTGTTTTATTGGATGGCTGGTAAGGTGGAATAGAGAGCCTTGTCCATCTGTACAGTACAGGAGGGTTCTAGTGCTAGGTTTTATAAGTGCTTGCTATAAGTTTTGAGCAAGTGCTGGGCTGAGAAATGAATAGCATGAGTGCTTAAGTTGAAAGTTTGTCTAGTTCCAAGGGAAAAATTGAAGAGGAGACTTTGTGGAGCCGGGAATAGTTTTACCCTAGCTAACTGGTGCTGCCCGCGTGGTATTTATAGCAGGGAAATGAAAGAGAGAGAAATTAGCCCAAAATGGCCAATAAACTACTAATTTCTGGGCTGAAACCACTCCTCCAGGGACAGATAGGCTGCTCAAAGCTCCCCTCTCTCACAAGTGAACAGAGAAACTTCCTTCTATCCAAGTAAGGTATGGGCAAACACAGAAATTTGTAACACAGCCCTGAATTCAGCACTAACCTGAAAACTGGACTATACTAGCTTAGAAAGGTGGGAAACAAGTATATTTTTTTAGTTTTTTTCAGAAAATAAAGCAGATACAATCAAAAAAACATGTTAAATGCACAGAAAAGGATACTCATTGTTATATATTGCAGATCAGAGTTGTAGTCAATGCCCCTAGTAATAAAGTAGGAAGAAACACAAATACAGTAAAAGCAGATGAATAAAGTACAATTTTTATATATATAAAACAACAGAAAACAAACTGATTTAAACAAGTTACCCAATTAACCAGAAAAAAATCTCAAAACTGAGCCCTGGTCCAGCAGTCTTCAATCAGACAAGTTCTAACTGCACACTCCTGCTACTAGGGTGCAGGGGAACCTTCTCCAAAAAAGATGGCCTAGATCGGTGCTCAAGTTATACAAACAAAGCTAGAGTCAGCAGGCCTGAATCTGGTCTATGCTACAGCAACAGGGCGCACCAATTTCAGAAAAAAAAAACAGTTCAAATAAGCAGGCACAATAAGCCTGTGACAAGATATTCCCAGCTCAGAAGGGCAGAATCCAGCCTCTCCTCCCACAAGAGTGCAGACCACAAACCCTCTTAATGTAGAATAACTGGCCTGAATCCCAAGTGCTTATGCCAGAACTAATACACTTTTAGAATAGCAGACACTGGGCCTTCAGTCAGCAATTCCCAGCTTAGAAGGATGTAAGCTACCTGTCCTGCCACAACAGTGCAGACCACAAACCGTCTTAATGTAAAACAGCCTGCATGAAGCCCAAGTGCTTAAACCAAAAGACTTAGAATAACAGTTACAATTTAATCAGGCTACTACCATGCAGTAATAAATGCAGCAGAATAAATAAAATTGAGTACTTTTAAGAAAAGCAAAATAAAGTAGGAAGAAACACAAATACAGTAAAAGCAGATGAATAAAGTGCATTTTTTTTTTGTTAAGTGCAAGGAGAGAGGAAGGAATAACCTAAGTGGGTTGGCCTTCTCAAATCTTCTCTCTGTATTAAGTAGAATGAACACTAGACTCAGAATATGATCTCAATGTACTGGGTTAAGTGAGCAAATGAGATGGACCCAGGAGGAGTGTTCTAATACAGACTTACAGGAGGGGCGGGCAATTCCAGAGCCACCAACACTAATACCAACACAAGAACAGGGAGAGTGCGTGGGGAACTAACTTGCAAAGAGACACACAGCACACTGTTCAATGAAACACACAATTACGAAACAGAAAAAATGAAAATGCAGTACTTTTAAAACTGCAAGTTTGTACTTAGAAGACTAAAATACACTACTGCAAGTTACTCTTAACTTCAGCTTCTAATGCAGATGTTTGTAGCCAAGCAAGTCTCTCAGAAGTTGAGCATAAATGATTAAATTTCTACTGTGATATTTTATTAATTTTTCTCTGCCTATATGGGCAACTGCATCCTGGATTTTGTTCAGCTACACTGCTGTGTACTTATGAATGACAATAAGGTTTTCTTTGAATTTGATTTTATTCTCCAGTTTACTACTTGTTGGCTCCTTTAATAAAAATACTGTTGTGCTTTATCAGGCATTAGCTGATAGATATTCCACACAACACTACTTAATATTATTGTTTTGGAGACAGAATGGAGATGTACACAGTCAAGTTTA
The DNA here is from genome assembly GCF_019279795.1 of Protopterus annectens. Classification (NCBI taxonomy): domain Eukaryota; kingdom Metazoa; phylum Chordata; order Ceratodontiformes; family Protopteridae; genus Protopterus; species Protopterus annectens. Next base: position 184,824,571 of record NC_056749.1, read on the forward strand.
TCTGTATCACTATTTCCTGGGTGTCAGCCTCAGGGGGAAGAATACCCGGTCTCCCATTCAGAACAGTTTAACAGCCTTCAGTTTCAAATTTGAATCTAGTTTGTTGAATGATTCATTGTCAGTCTATTGGTGTACAAAATTAGAGACATTCTGAGTCTACTATTCTATGAAAATATTTTAAAATTAAGTTTACAGCCACAGAAAACCAGAGAGAGACATTTTATATGCCAAACAGAGAATTCTCCCTTTCTCTCAGGCTTTGCAAACTTGTATTTAATACGGTTAAGTAGGAAGGGGTGGAAGCAAAGCCCCACCATGTTCAGGGCCATTTTTTTTCTTTCTAAATCAAAAATTGTTGAATTTTCATCCATTGAATTACGTTTGATGAATGCAAATGTTCCCATTCTTACAAGTGAGCTATCACAATGTGCTGCTGATAGCAAGTTTTTAATACCACATGTCACAGACTTCATTCTTGTACTCTCTGAATATCTTAGGCTTTGGGCTCTAATACCAGTTGTGTAGCATACTTCTGACGCTTTAATTTTACTGTGGAAGCATAGAGGAGTGTATTTCCAAAGTTTGGTTAAATAAGTTCATATATCTTTCTATGACTGCCACCAAACTTTGTAAAGTTGAGGCAGTGTGATTCATTTGAATTATCTTTTTAAGTTTTACATGGCAAAAAAAGCAAGTGCCATAGATATTTAGTTAAAATATAACATCACAGAAAGTTCTAGATGGTCTCATATAGCCATAACCAAGCTGTTTTTTTTTTTTTTTTTTTTTTTACTGACTACTTCCTTAAATTGATCATTTTAAATACCTATCTTATACCATTTCTGAAATATTACACTTGGAATTTTTGAATGCAAATTGTTATATGCTCATAGGTAGATACTAGGTATGCAGTCCAGTATACCATTGAGGAGCTTGGCCCAAATTCTTGGTTGCCTCCAAGCACTAAGTGACTTGCCCAAGGTCACTCAGTAGGCAGATGAAGGCTTAGGAAATCATACATTGTATCACAGGAACCATAGCTCACAGATGTAACCCACTTCACCAGCTGTCAGTCTATTTCATTCTTTAAATCTATCCTGCTGTAATAGTCTCCTGCAACAGTAACTTCTGGAAAGCCCAATGCTGCCATATTTTGGATTTCTACTTTGGAGGTTCAGTCATCCTTCACAATCTCCACTTTTGATAACACTTTGGAGGAATTTATCTGTTCAGTGATAGCATTAGAGATGTGAAGTGGTACATTTGGAAGGATACACCTCTGCTTCAGTACTCTTACTGTCTCAGGGGACACTGTAGTCAAAATGCACCTCATTCTCTGTAAAATCTTCATGGTTGCAGTGGCTTTTATGGTTCCAGACAGAGAGGAGGTGGTTGAAATCATGGCCAATTTTGCACAATAGAAGTGACTGCATGGGGCAACACTGCATCCTCAAATTGTTTCACAGCTGAATATTGTTCAGAACTACTGTTTTGTCTATCACAACATTGAGCACTTCACTGGAGTTAAACAGTTATATAGATGGCTAAGTAAATCCCAACCAAACCTGACAACCATGCTGATAAAACTTCATTACCACTGAGATAATGAAAGTAATTATGTTAAGTTGACAAGTGTATAGATGATCAAGTGGGTCAAATGTTGAAGTCATGACCTTGGGAATGTTTGATGGGGTTAAAATCTGATGTCAAGCCAGAATGAGAGTTGACATTACTTTACCCTTGGATGTCCCCACATTCTCAGTATAAAGGGTAGCAGATGCTTGGCCATGCTTAGTTTTTTCATTCCTCCCAACTGTAAGGGTAGAAGATGTATTTGCAGGGTACAGTATGTTAACAGTAAAAGCCCAGGGATCAATCACTGCCCAATGAGAACCGTGTGTCACCTAAACAGAAAGCGGGGAGGAGAGTAAGCAAAAGCATTGAACAAATATAGGGTAGGATGGGACAATGGTTGTGAGCCTATACTGACCACAGGACCCCAGGATTAGAACATCTACAGTTGTGATAAGTTGACTACATAGCTATACTGTGTTCATTGTTTGGTTCACTTTTACAGTCACCGTCTTTCAGGGCTGACACGTTCCTGCAGATGGGAAGTGGTACCATAGATTATGATGGTAATATATGGGCCATTTACAATGCTTGGAAAAGATATGGACAGAAAACTAGGTAGCTATTCCCTGGATATCTTGCTTACTAACCATTTTAGAAAACCAGTGGTGGCAGCAGTGAAGAAGACCTGATGTTTTTCCTTTTGGTGGCTTTCCAAGTAACTAGTGGCGGTATTGAATGCAGTGTGCTACCCATTTAGATATGGTCTTTTTTTACAAAGACAACCCCACATTATTTTAAGTGAATGCCACAAAGATCTGATTTGTTTTCCTAAAATCTTTTTTTCTGTCTACATAGCATCTCAGTTGTCTATACATATTCAGGGAATAGAGAATTATTCTCCCTTTGTTTTAGGGTGCAAGGTGAAAAGGCAGTCAGTGGAATAGCTTGGTTTAGAGCCACTTGTGATTATCTTAGGCAAAAATGAGGGTTTAGATTACAAAGTGACCCCATCCTTGTGAAAAATGAGTAAATACTTTATGCACATAAAGGTCTATAGTTCAGAACCAACCTAGCTATCTTACTGTAACTAAAAAGACCATCTACCAAGACAGCAGTTTGACTTCTGGCTCAAAAAGTGATAGCCAGCTTTTCCAACATAAACTTTAGATCCCAAACTGGAGCTTTAATCTGCCTCTGAGGTGTGAGGTGAATAATGGCCTTTAAGAACTGCTTAACTGGCATCCTGGGTACAAGAAGGGGGTTTAAAAATAAGCAGGCTGAGATGTCTAACAGTTGTACTTTAATAGAGATGTAAGCCATAACAGTATAGAAAGATACTGAAGGAACATTTGCACATGCCCCTATTTATTGTGCAGGCCCCTCCTTTGACACCAGAGGGGAAAATCTCTTCCTTTTGGTAAGTATGATTTTCTTGTACTTTGCTTCCTAGCTTCCATCATAATGTTGAACACACGTATGGAATATAGGTGCCCAAAGGGAAGCAAGGTGATTTCCACCAATTTGCTAGGTTTAGTATGGAGAAGAAGGATGTATTAGGGTAATCCGGCATGGTGATAAGAGTACTACAAGCTGAGGCAGCAGAAATGGTTTGTCCATTACCATGTGGAACAGGAGTGAAATCCAGTTTTGATTTTCACCATGAATGGGCAATTAGAATCATTTCTGGCTTCTGCTCTCATAGTTACTGACTTACCCTGATAATAATGAAAGGGAGGTTAAAGCATATAGAAAAAGGCCTGGAGCAGAATTTGTCCAACTGTTTTTATCCTAGAGAAAAAAAGAAGTCTATATTGGGGAAACTCACCTGTTTACTAGGTCCAAAGTTTCCCCTGTCATGTATCCATTTGTGTGGGCCTGCTAAAGTCCTGCATAAACATTCCACCAGGATACCGTCCATGAAGAACAGGGTATAGGCCATTCCAAATAACTGATTGTTTTCCAGGGCTAGTCCCTGATTATGCATATGTAGCCTGGATAGAAAGTACAAATGCATTCCTTTTTGTTTATATACCAGAAAACTATGTTGCTGTCTGTGGTGGCTGTGATTAAGAGCAGGCTGCTCTTAAGGTATGAAGGACACACTTGATGGCTAACATTTCTTTTAGACTTATATTCAGCTTTTCTTTGTATTCCAGGTAAGATGCACTTTTAGATTTAAGGTGACACTTGATCTTAGCCTTATATTGTAAGAGTCTGAATGGGAGTGGTTTGCCTAAGAAGCATACCTTCATTTCCCTAAATATAAATCGCCCACCAGTGCAGTTTTTTTCTAGATGCAGGACAGAACTGGGACCATTATGCCTATATTTGATTGATTGATTCTATTTTATTTCAGTTTAATTGGAGTAGAGCACTGAACACACCTTATCAGTTTTGGCCTGGGATACACAGTAAGAAAATCATTTACAGAACAGCGCAGTACAAAAGGATAAAGACGATAATGCAGTGCAAAAATAGTTTTGAGTAATACAGTATATTTTGGGTAGGAATTATGCCCCTTCCAGTTTCTATAAGACGTCTGACTAGAGGAGCCACCAATCAAGATGGTTGATGTCATTTGGCCTAGAATCCTGAAGACCTTTACAACAATCCACTTAGTCTTTTCTGCCTTAGGTTGGAAGGGTGTTTTCTTCATTTCCAACTATTCCACTGCTTTGAAAGTTCTGCATCCAGGAAACTTCTAGAAAGACTGTCTTCTGCGTTTGATGTTTGACAGTTGAGGATGAATCTTAGGGTGCTCAGGCACTGTAGTGTTTTTTCATTGCCCCTTGCATCAACTATATTAACAGCACATAGATGAGACCATCATCCAGGTAATAGAACCTATTGAATGGCATTATTACTGTAGTGTGATACCACTGGAACCAGGCATTTGGTAAATATTGCTGGCAAGTAGATAAACTGGAAGTACAACCCTTCCTCCCATCAGAAATCTTAGATGTCAATGAATAAAGAATTGATGAAGTGTTTTTGTAGACCCAGTGTTACCATGAGTGTCTAGGAGCTTTAGGATTAGTATGTACAAAGTCGGCACTCTGAATTTGAGGACTTGTAAGAATTTGTTCTGGGTTAACAGGCCTAAAATGGGTCTACAATGACCATAATTTCCTTGAATCATGGAAAGGCAGCAATAAAAGCCTATGACCTTTGAGTACTTTTTATGGTGCTTTATGTTCTTGGTTTTTTGCCACTCCTTGAATTTCCCTGTTTTGTAGGCTTGTGAGGAAATGAATCATTTAATCCTAAAAAGTATGCATATGAGCCATTTATCCATGGCTGTGGTTGGCCTTCCTTGAAGGTATGTGACCAATTTGTCTTCTATTATAGGACGAGGGGTTGGGTAAAGTTGGGAAAGAGGCCGGGTTAGGGTTTGTGGGTTGAGAATTGGAACTGCTGAAGTTGCAATTGCTACCTGTTGTTGTAAGGACCCTGCAAGCCCTATCCTCTTGCTGTCACCTTCTTCTTGCAAACCTTTCTACCTTTGGGCTGATTTCCTTTTCCTTGCCTCCAGTAGATGAGTACTTGCTTTGATGGATGGTGGCTGTTGTACTTGAAAAGAATAGGCTAGAAGATATAATAAATGATTCCAAGTTTCCAGTTGTTGAAAGATATTGTTAGCCCAGGGTCCAAAGAGTTGCTGTTTGTCCAGTGGGATATTGAGTAGTTGTACCTTTTTATATTCAGAGAGACTGTGTCTGCATCCAGGAATACCTCTAATAGGCTGACCTGGGAGCAGCATATCTGCATGCTACATCTACAGTCATGTCCACATTCTACAACATGCTTTCTAGGCTGCAGGGATGTCCTGACCTGATGGATCTGTGAAGTCTTCCATGTCTTATCCTACATTCCCTCACAAGTTTCCGATAATTTCCTCGGGACATGCTCTTGGCACTTGAGAAAGCAGCTCTGGCATTTGAGCCCTAAATTACAGGATTTTTAGCCAGCCATTTTTTTGCCATACCCGTTAAGTAATTTCTTCTTATTAAGTAATGTATTATGTCTGGAGACAGTCTACAAAGTCCATTGAAACAGTATTTGGTGTTTGACTCTGACTTATGGTTTTATAAAACAAGTTGGGTCTTTTTGGGTCAGGAGGCTTGGAGTATGGCTCCAAGTTCTTATCATTAAACCCATCCAGGAGGACTCCCTAATGTGGCTGGATAACAGGTTTTGTGGGAAGCTCAAACTCCGGGAGTTTCATGGTTCTCTTCTGGTATGCAGAGGCCTCATGAACTTGCCACTAGCAATGCTCTACCAAATGAGACAGAAGCTCCAAAATGACAGGTTCTTCTGAAGGGTGTCAGACACCAGTGGCAACACTACATCCTGCAATACCTGTACTATCTGTATCATAAACAAAATGAAACATCTGAAATTAATATGACATATGCTCTCATTCATTTTCATATGAGCAAACACACTTTTGCTGAGGAAGTCTTTCTTTTGTTGAAGGGCTTGACTTGAAACACAGAAGGCCTGTCGGGCACAGTTTGCAAATGTTTTAGAAACTGATAAAACCCTGAGCCAGTGTACTGAAATTCTAAAAGGAGGGGTCTTGAAGATTTGCCACATGGCAGCCTCTGCTTAGTAGAAGTCAAGGCTTCAAAGCAGATTATAGGTCTGTAAGCTGCCATTGAGGTAGTGGGAAATTTAGGAGGCATGGCTCTGGGTTCTGACTTCTGTGTAGTAACACTGGCAACCCACTACAAGTAAGTAAGGGTAAATTCCATACTTTTTGCCTAATGATTAACAGATATTCAGTTGCCTTGTCATTCTTTCCTGTCAAATCAAAGGGTTATTTGGTCTGGTAAGATGTACTAATAGCTGATGGCATTGTAGCTTCACAATGAGCTGTACAAGAACACTTATCGAAGGTCGGTGTCAGTTCTTGGCGATGGTCAAGCACATCCACAGAACTGGCATCCTTGGACATGGGATCCTTACTGGGGTCATCCAGCTGCTGCTTTTTCAAGGGGCTTCTGTTTGACTGTTGTCCTATAACATGATGGCCTTTGGCATGTAGACTGCAAGCTCTTTTTGTCCAAGTTATTCTGGACAGCAACACACCTAATACAAAGGGTCTTGGTCTGAACCCTGTAATTTCACAAGCACTAACACTGCTTCAGTCAAGGCAATAAGCCCACTTATTCTACATGTCTTTGAAGGAAATCTACCTTCTGCAAGCGCACACATCTGTCTTGGGCAATATGCCTAACACTTCGGTATTAGGCTCCACAGAGAGCTGCATCTTGGTCAAATGGGATACTAGGCAGGGTAATAGAAGCCCCCCCCCCCCCCCCCACAGCCATTCCAGTGTTTCAGTACTTGGCTATTTCTCCTCATTTACCATAAACACTGTTCTAACCTGTCACTGTGTATATTATTTTCTTCTTTGCTTCTACAATGATTACTGATATTTGGATTTAATTTAAAACTTTTATTTCAAATTTTACAGCACAAATACAGTCTCACAATGAAAACAGACTTAGCATGAACACTAAACTTCTCTGACCTTACAACTCGCATTCATTGAAATAGCACTGAAACCCACATTCAAAGAAAATGCATGTGGACAGTGGTGGATTGTTTAGCTTTGTACTGGTTTCAAACCATAGGCTCCTTGCACACATTTTTAGGACCATGCATAGATGCATGTGTTCTTTGGTTCACCTTCTTGATTGTATTAAATTATATTCCTTGTACAATACATGCACCGCTTGTTAGTGTGTGTTTTAAATTTATAGTTGTAACCATTTTCCAGTAAGCAATAAAACAAAATGTATAAATCAATAATGACAAAACTACCCATTTCAGAACATTTCAAGCTTAAAAACACCACTCAAAGTTGTCATTACAATCCACAATTATCAGTCAATATGCACCATCTCTTTGGTAGTAAATGTCATCTGAATAATTCCAAATTAAAGAGATGTGTATTTAATGAAGAGATTGCAAACACCTTTATATCTATAAATCCATTGTCTGAGGCCCTTTAAATTGCCTATGCTACGTTAAAAAAATGGTAAGATGGTAATATTGAAACAGGGAATGGCTGGCAAACAGAAAACAGGTTCATAGTTACTTGGCATTTCATCCAAAGGAGGACACACTCAGGAATGCAGCACCCCACCCCCTTAAAATACAACACAGTGTCATCAATCCCATCTACATGGTGTGGTAGTATAATCCACAAACTTATCCACCAAAGATGTGCACTGCCTGTGCTGCTACTAAAACTGCTTTCAAATTCAATAGCCCAAACACTGATGGCCATTTGCTAAACAAAACAGTAGCACATTGAAAACAGACTTAGCATGAGCAGCAGTAAACTTCTCTTCCACTGAACCTCAGTTTCTTGAAAGTGTACTGAAACTCACATTCCTTGAGCAGTCTAGTCTGCTAGTTGGTGTAGAGGGTTCAGGTTCTTGTCTCCTGTAACCAAAGTATAGGTTTTGAGCTTGAGCAAGTTAATTAACTAACCTGCCATCTCTAACTAGGGCATTTCACACACAAATACACCTACCTTACCAGAGGAAGGAATGCCTCATACCACGGCAGCAAGCAAGTTTATCTTCTGCATGCAGAAAGCAGCAGGAAAGTTTAAATCTACATTGATGTACATACATTGAGGCATGAACAAATGCAGAGTGCATTCATAAAGATGAATGCTTCTGAAGAAAAAATGTAATTCATTTTTTTTTAATTAAAAAACTGTGTTGTGGCAGCCCCTCCACAGTCAATAGGCCATAGGCAACTGCCCTGGTCAACTACTGCTGGATTCAGCTCTGTGAAGATGTTTGTAGAAACAAAAGCTTAAAGAGTCCATATGTAAGCCAAATTAAGCTCATTTTAATAAGCCATTGTGTAAAACTAATATTCTCTGGTCTTCAAAGGTTACAGTTGGGCATTCCCAACTAATGATGTTATTTGTAGGTCTACATCTATATTCAGAAACAATCTGTGTAAATATTTTGTTGAAATTCATAACTGGATTCTAGAAGAAAAAAAAATGCTCTTTCAGTATACATCTACATTTTCCAGTGGAATTACTTCAGGTTTAATGCTGATTAGGTTATGCCCTTCTAACCTGTTCATTCTCACAAATTAAAACATTTACACTAGAAACAGACAGTTTTTTTTTTAGAATTGAGAGTTTTACTTTTAATATATCACACAGAATTGGGCTTGGTAACCAGGAAAGAAAAAAAAAAGAAAGCAAATTTCAAGGGTCTGCACTCCCAAGGTAACAGTATGCTGGTGTAATAGAATGAATTCTGCTTTCACAGAAGTGGTGGCATGGTAGCATGACTTGCCCGTCATAATACAGCGCTGGTAAAACACTTTAGACTTAATGCTGTTTTTGCTGAAGAATTTTATGAACCGGTTCCAGTATGAACAAATATATACAGAAAGAAAATCTCAACATTCTCCCATGTTATGACAGTAGGAAACTATGCGTTTCGATGAATATCACTGTTTAAACAATTGTAATAAGTAAAATTAAAACAAACTATGCCACCTCACCAATTCCTAGTAACAAGTCTCATGATCTTTGCCTGGGGCCATGCAGTGTTTGTACACGACATGTAGTCTTACTTTTGAGCTCATCTTTAATTGCTGTAGCTGAATCTTATGAATGCTCTGGAGATCTCTGAAATATAATAGCAGATCACATGAAAATAAAGCTGCCTTTTTATGAAGAAATATAGACGTAACATTTTCTAAGGAACAGTGACAAATTTGCTATGAAGAGCTACCACTGTATTGATAGAGTGCTTTATTGCACTAAGTTTTCAGGGTGTCCACAGTGTCTTGATTGATTCATTAAATAGGCAAGACAGCTGTTGACTTCTTCTGTTAAGTCTTCAAGACCATGAAGTCTCACAATACATTTAAAAAAACCTGTGCACGCTTACACGTGTGTGTGTGTGTGTGTGTGTGTGTGTGTGTGTGTGTGTGTGTGTGTGTGTGTGTGTGTGTGTGTGTGTGTGTGTGTGTGTGCATATATATATATATATATATATATATATGTGTGTGTGTGTGTGTGTAGGGGGAGAGAGAGGTTTAGAATGAATACTCAGAACACACAAAATATAGCAACTCCCATGCGAATGCAGGTTGAATTATCTTTCAGAGGAGAAATGTAAGGTTTTCTGGAAAATGTCCTCATCAGAAATTAACTTTACCTTATTAAAACCTTCAGATGTTCCTTGGTCAGCTCTGAATGTTTCTGCTTTGTTTCTCTGGCATATAATCCACTTCTTTTCATGGGTTTCATTGTCAGATAGCAGATCAGAAGGACCTGATCAGGTATGGTAATACCGAACACATGTAATTGGTAAATTTCAAGGTTTCCCAAAAGCTGAATAATATTTTTCTAATAAATATGCATCTATGGTATTGGGGCATGATTAGTTCACATGAATTACAAGAATGTTTCATAATGAAATACAGTGCTACTGTAATATATTAAATGGCAGAGGGGAGAGAGAATGCCGTGATCACATTGATGTGTGGTATGGTTACGACACAAAGCAACCATTTCCATCTCTGTTTGTACACTAGTTAGGACTTACCAGACTCTAGTAGGAGTCCGTCATGGAAGGAGAAGAGGTTGGGGTATGTCAGGCCATGTGGGGGGCAGATCACATGAGACAAATGTTTCTCAAGAAGGATATTGTAATTAGTGGAGGGAAATAAGCACAACACAGTTTGTGCAGGCCATGTCAGCATGCACCTAAATCTAGTAAAACCTCTCAGTCAAGGTTCAGATGAGATTCCTACAGCACTGTTACATCAGAGTTTGCACTGTCATCTGCATCAAGTAGATCCTGACATCAGACCAACTCACCATCCAGCTCTCATGGCAACCCCTCTTCAAAATCACTTGCACCATCACCCAGTCTCATTTCAGCTTGAGCTAATGTTATTCAAGTATGATGTTTCTATTAATTTGATGTTCATCCACATGTCCATGTTTAACTCTAACTGGAATAAATTATTAAATAAAGTAAAAAAAATGGGGGGAGGACTTGGGACATTATTCATATGCATACATTTCATTCCTCTAATGGTACTGCTTAAAACGTTATAGAACTGTAGAAAAAAAGCTGTTATGTCACAACATAAGACTGCAGTGATTAACATCATTAATTCTCTATGCATTATTATTGTTACAGCTGAGAATTACTTGCAACATAAAAGTAGTAATAGCAGTGACATGATCATGTTGTGCAGAATGCGACATGAAGTGCTAGGTCAGAGTACCCCAGGCTCATCCAGGAACCTAAAATGACTTTTCAAAAGGCAAAAGAGCCTCTCTATGACACTACATATATGGGATAGAGTTGTGTTGTAATTGTCTTCAGCAGCAAAATTGCTAGGATTAATGGAATGCTTGTTGTGTGAGATCAATTGCTAAAGTAAATTAAATCTTACTGTAGTTTACATTCGCACAACCTGAAGAGTTATCTAAATTAAATAGAAAATCCTCAGCATACATGGTTAGGTTTATGGAGGGCACATCTTGTTTTAATGTCATTAAGGAATAAGAAAATGTCATGTCTATAAATGTAACACCTGCAAGTGTCCAGTTATCCATATTATAAATACATTAATAACTGTATAATATGTCTGTCACAGTACTGAAACCACTTTAGAGGCAGTGTTGTGCATCTCTAAGGAGTATGTACTAATTTGTGATACAAAATCTTTTGGCAGCTTAGGTGGAACATAATCAAGTCATGGTAGGAAGATATTCTTTCCAAATGTTGCACTGTATGTAGACACTAAGAGCTTAAACTGGCATAAAATTAAGAGTATAGCAGAAACAGAAGGAAGAATTATGCAAAATATGACATCCAGAGGAAACACAGATGAAGTGACAGATGTTTTTTTAAGAAAATTGGAGAAAATGCAAAAGAACTAAGGGAATGAAGCTTAGAAGTCAACAGTGGCGATGCTGTTGGGCAATAAGTGAATAGCGCTGATGTGATGAAATTTAGCAGTATGTATGAAAAGGAGAGGTACAAATATTTACGTGCTGGAAAAAATGGGTTTCCTGTAATTTTACAGAGTCTGTGGCTAGCCAACATGCAGTAATGGCTAAAGACAGAAGAGAGTTGTAAAATGTGTGTGGCTACTGGATTCCTGCAGTTAGAGGCATATGACAAACTTATGTTAGCAGGTAGAAATAAGATGCATTGTCTTTATGATAGAAAAGTACTGAGTTATAACTGCAGACAGTAGTGAAATCAGGAGAAATTATAGATGCAAGTGTAGAAATGCAAATGTTAACTATGAGGTGTTCAACAGAAAACAAAATGCTACAGAAAGATGTGGAAAACATGGCATTAAATATAGGCAGAGTAAGTAAGCACAAGGCATGGTGTTATGATGGCAAAGTTTAACTGCACATAAAAGCCAGTGGATGGAGTGACAAGAGGAAAAGATAGTAACTGAATGGTCATTAAAGTTAAGCTCTTACAGGATCATAGGAGATTACAAGGCCTTACAGGATCATAGGAGGTTACTAGGCCTTACAGGATCATAGGAGGTTACTAGGCCTTACAGGATCATAGGAGGTTACTAGGCCTTACAGGATCATAGGAGGTTACTAGGCCTTACAGGATCATAGGAGGTTACTAGGCTATTGGCCCTGAGGCCCTTATAAGCCTAGCCAAGAGTTTAGCCCATGCATAGACAAATCAGCACCCGATGCCCCTGTCCAGCAGGGACACGGGTGGAATCTCAGGCATGTATTTTCTATTTCCCATCCAGTTATCCAGGTTGTGCTTAAAAAGGGATAAAGAGGTACTCTGCTTGACGTGGCGAGGGAGTCTATTCACTGAGATACTGAAACATCTGAGGCATCCGTTGCTCCCAACTACCTGCAAGTGCCTGTTTTTGCTCTTATATTGCACTTTTAATTTGTATTTGCATTCTACTGTCTATTTGAATTGTCTGAACTGTTTTTGACAAATTTTACTGTATAACTGTGCTGTTCAACTGTAGCATAAAGTGAATGTAAACCTATTTTGCACTCTTGCATGCAATTTAAAATAGCAGTTCCGTTGAGAGAGAAGGTAAGTAAGTAAAGTGTGTGTCTGTGTGTGTGTGTGTGTGTGTGTGTGTGTGTGTGTGTGTATGCAATTTAAACTAGCCGTTCTGTTTGAGATAAATTGCATATGTGTGGGTGTGTGTGTGTATGTATGTTAGTTACTGTGTGAGAGAGTAGGTGTGTGTGTCTAATTTAAACTATCTGTTCATTGCTGTATGAAAGAGAAGGGGTGTGTGCACTCCTATGTGAGAGTAGGTGTGTATATGGAATATAAACAAGCCGTTTGTTGATGTATGAAGAGGAGGTTGAGTGTGTTGCCGTGTGTGACAACGTTGGAAGGGGTGTGTGTGTTTAACATACTTCTCAACTGTCGAGTTTTAGCCTCATAGTTTTGGTCTGTTTCTCATAAAATGTCTGGTTTTCTAGCAAATGACAGAGGACTGAAGTCACTAAATAATTACATATATATTCATATCCTTCAGAAAATACATTCTAGCACAAATCCTGTTATTCTAGCAACTTTCTAAGTTAAAAAGAACAGTATTTAAAATCTATGACTGTCATACCTCTCAACTGTCAAGCTTTTTGCCTATTTTTGTTCCATTTCTCGTAAAATTGGTGATTTGCAAATTACTGGCTAACCATTGTGGACTGAAGTGAGAAAATAATGGCAGACATTTGAGTTTCAAACTTCATATCCTCTGTGAATTCATGCTAATGCAAAACCTGTAATTATATCAACTTTAAATCTGTAATGGCAATATTTAAAATGTTTCCCTATTTTTGGGCCTTTGTTCCCCCATTACTACTGGCTTTGTCTAGATTTCTTGCTTGAAGTGGTTGAGAGGCTTGATTCCTATTTTGGGCCATTGTATCTCCATTATTTCAGGCTTTGACCAGGTTTCTTGCTTAGAGATTGAGACACATGCATACCTCTCAACTGCCCAGATTTTTGTAGACTGTCCTGATTTTTGCCTCATATTTTTGGCCTGTTCCTCAATATTTGTGGTTTTCTTGCAAATCAGTGTGGACTGACATAACTAAATGTCATACATTTGAGTTTGACTTCTTTTCCTTTAGAAAATGCATGCTAAGACAAATGCTTGTATTCTAGCAACTTTCTAAGTCTGTAATAGCAATATTTAAAATATGTCCATATTTTTGGGCCTTTGTCATAGGTTCATAGGTTCATACTAGGCTATCTGCCCTGGGGCATTTATAAGCCTAGCCAGAATGTGGTTGGCTTTCACCACCCTTTGATTTTGAGTTTACTGTGCCCTTTTTAAGGTTAGTTTACTGTGCCTCTGTCTAGTAGTGACACAGAAGTAATCCCCGGGGTAAACCTACGATCCCCCATCCACTCATCAAGATTCCTCTTGAAGAGAGTCAGTGAGGGGCTCTGACTGACATGGACTGGGATTCTATTCCAGAGCGAAGGGAGCCTCTGGGTTATGAATCTGTCCCTCCAGCATGTCCTATTTATTTCTGTGCTGAGGTTCAAGTCCCTCGAGCGCATGGCTCTAAGAGATTTGGATTTTTTGAGGTGGAGCATGTCCATTAATTCTGGGTTGGACATGGCTTTATATGTCAGGCATAGATCGCCTCTAAGTAGGTTGTATGCAACTGAGTAAAGCTGGAGTTTCTTTAACCGAACAGCATATGGCATCTGTTTAAGTCCATTGATCCTTTTTGTGAGGTACTTTTGGGGTCTTTCTAGTTGCTGCAGGTGTTGGGTAAGGTACATCCCAAATGGGACATTGTATTCTATTATGGGCCTGATGAGGGATGAATAAAGGGGCACGATGACCTCCATTGATCTAGATGTGAATCCTTTCATGATAAGGTGGGCTATATAGAAGGTCTTTCTTACCACTTTGGCAATATGGTTGTCGAAGGAGAGATTATTATCAACTTGGGTTCTCAGGTCCCTAATTGATTCCTCCGTACTTAATGGGTTATGGGTATGACTATACACTTTTTGGCATTTAGCTTTAGGCCATGGCTCTGGCACCAGTTATCCATCTCTGTGAGACCTTTTTGAAGAATGCTCATGTCAGCTGGAGAGTCAATTATGGTGCCCAGTTTGCAGTCATCTGCGAACTTGGTTAGCCAAAGTCCTCCCGTGTTAGCCTGTACCTCAGAAAAATATATACTGAACAAGAGAGGTCCCAGGACTGAGCCTTGTGGGACACCACTTGTAACTGGTTTCGAGTCTGACATGACTCCAGCAATTCTGACTCAGTGGGTTCTGTCTTTGAGCCAGTTTGCAGCCCATCTTGTGACATAGGGGTTTATATTTAAGCTGGATAGCTTATCTATGATGCCTGAGTGGGGTATTGTGTCAAATGCTTTTGCGAGGTCCAGGTAGGCTGTGTGGACTACCTTCCCTTCATCTATGGCCTTGGTGACTGTTTCAAAGAAGTTGACCAGGTTCAAGAGGCAGGATCTGCCCTTGACAAAGCTGAATTGGGTAGGATCTAGTGTCTGTAGGTCCCCAATGTCTTTGTTTATGAGTTCCATGATGATCCTTTCCATAGCCTTGCAGACTATGCTAGTCAGGCTTATGGGGCGATAGTTTCCAGGGTCCGTAGAGGCACCACCTTTGTGGAGTGGGACCACTGTTGCTGTACTCCATTCTTTGGGAACATATCCTGTAGTAAGGCTGAGATTGTACAGCAGTTTCAAGTGATGGTTTAGTTCTGCTTGGAGTTCATGTAGGACGCAACCCGGGACACCGTCTGGTCCCATTGATGCAGTGTTTTTTTGCTTTGGAGAGGGCGGCTTTCACCTGAACATCTGAGATGCTAGGGAGGCAGCACTCTGCTGGGATAAATATTTGCTCTTTTGGGGGGGAGAAGTTTGCACTAAACCTGTCTGCCAGGATGATGGCAATGTCTGTGGGTTCAGTGTATTTTTTGTCATTTTGGATCAACTCTGAGCATATCTGGGAGTTGCATCCCAGGTTTCTAACATAACTAACAAAAGCCTTGTGATTATCTTTAGTGTCCTGTGCAATTTTTCTCTCGAAGCTGGCCTTTGAGGATTTTATGAGGGATCGTAGTTTTTTGCTAGTACTGATCAGAGATGCCTTCCCTTTTAGGGATTTTGCTCTATCATGTAGTAGCTTCCTCCTTCTGTTGTACAACTTATTTATGGCTGGGGTCCACCAGACTGGATGCCTGCCTTTGGAAGATTGGGTCTTGGTTTTGTTTGGGATAGCATGATCCATGCATTCCTGGAGGTGTTCATAGAATGCGTTTATATAGGATTCTGCAGTTTGGGACGTATTTTCCACTGGCCCGGGGAACTTGAAGGATTCCACCTTGGTTTTGAGAAGTGTGAAGTTCGCTTTTGAGAAGTTTTTCACTGTGGTTTTCTGGGCTGGGGGTGGGGTCGGGATGTGGATATCCAGTGAGATTAATTTATGGTCTGATCTTACCAATGAGGGGTATACCTCTGGTATGGAGCATAGAGTCCCCATGTTGGTAATGATCAGGTCAAGTATGTTTTTCCCCTCTTGTGGGAGTGGTGACTAGTTGTTCCATAGCATTTGAGTTTATAAATTCCAGGAACCTTTGGGCTAGGGTGTTGGGGCTTGAGTAATGCTCCCAGTCTATGTTTGGGTAGTTGAAGTCACCCAATATAATGGTGTTTGGAGAGATCTTCATATTCTCCAGTGTTTTCAGGATAGCCAAGTGGGATTCCTGATTTTGAGAGGGTGGTCTGTAACATGCTACAAACTGAAAAGCAGTTTTGCCCATTGTTAGTTGCACATGGATGGTCTCCGATGCTTCGTGCGACACCACTAACCTGGAGGTGGGGGTATCTTTGATAAATATGGATACTCCCCCTCCTTTTGTGGTTCGGTCCAAGTTTTGGGGCCAAAAAGCATGATACAAGGTATAACCTGGTAGTGCTGGGGTGCTTTCTGGAGCCTTGAACCAGGTTTCTGTCACTGCACAGATATCAGTGTTCTCCATACTGAGGAGGGCTTCGAGTGTGTGCATCTTGAGGTTTAGACTTCTGGCATTTAGCAGCATTACCCTTAATTTCTTATTCATTGTGTTGTCTATGGAGGTGGGTTTGTCTTTTGAGCCTTGCCTAAAAAAGGCACTATGGGGGTGGCAAGAGCCTTCGCCAATATCCGAAAGCCCAGGAGTGACAGGTTCAAGCTGTCCCTAGTGAAGCAACATGGCTTGTCGAGCATGTCATCCCAGGCTGACAGACACTGGAGCCCCTTTGAATGACACCAAAATTTTAGCCAATTGTTAAAATCGATCATTTTGTCATTATACTGTGGCATCATTCTAGGTGAGGGTAAGATGCTGCTCAAGGTCAGGGTCATACCGGCCTGGGCTATATGATCAGAGAGCTCCTATATGTCTCTTTTCATGTAGTCGAGGGAGGTACGTCTCAGGTCATTCACACCAGCATGGACAATGACATATTTGTACTTGCTTTGGAGTGACCTGAGTGCTTGCGTTATGTGTCATATCCTAGCTCATGACAGCAGCTCACTGTAACCTTCTCTTTGTTCAGCCTGGTGAACGGGACGTCAGTGTGTCTGACTATAGAATCACCTATTACAAGTGTATCAGGTGTGTTATTTAGCCTTATGGGCTGTGACTGTTTGGCACACTGACTTTGTGAGCTATGTGTTGCACGTGTTTTGTTTTGGGGTAGCATTTGCTTGGATGTCTGCTTTGGAGATCTCTGCTGCTTAGGCAGATTTTTATTTAGAGCCTCCAAGTATGTTTTTATGTGTTTATGTGTTTGGTTTGTTGTTGTGGTAGGACTATGTGAGACTAGATTTGTGTTGTGTGAGGTTACCTTCTCCTCCTGACTGGTTACACCAGTTCTGAGTTGAGAGAGCTCAGCCTCCAGTTTGGCTATATGGTTGCATCTCTCACATATATTTGAACCTGTTTGGAGAAGGAGAGGGTTGTCTGTGTACATGAGACAGTTGTAACATTGCCTCAAGATTCCCAGATTCACCAAATGGACTGGAGAGGAAACCATTAACTGACCTTTGGACATGCTAGAATAGTATAGGGAACTTCTTTATCACTGAATCAAAAAGGACCAATGGGGAAAAGGTAATCGTAGAGAGTATATGAGAATGTAGTGCTTTTAGTTTACTAGCGCTAAATTGTAAGATTGCTTATTTGGGCAAGTGCAGGGCCTTAGATTGAGAATAGGGTGTTTAACTTGAGAGATAGAGCAGTTCTAAGGGAAAAAGCGAAGAGCAGACTTTGTGGAGCCGGGAATAGTTTAAACCCGATTAACCAGCGCTGCCCAATGCTGCGCTACGTGCACAATCGCACGAAGCCACGCTAAAGCGAGCTTTTATGCAGGGAACTTTAAAGAGCTAGAAATGGCCTAAAATGGCCAATTAACTACAAGATTCTTGTGGTGAGGTCACTCGTTCAGGGACAGATAGGCTGCTCAAGGCTCCCACTCCCACTAGTGAGCAAAGAAACTTCCCTCTATCCAAGTAAGGAAATGGGCAACACAGGAACTATTCAAAAGTCCAGAATACAGCAAAGCATGTATAAGGGACTATTCTAGGTTAGGAAAGGCAGAAAACAAGGATATATATATATTTTTTTTCAGAAAAACAGCAGGAGAAGTACAGTAAATTCAATACACAGGCTAGTGCACTTGAGTGGGCAGCCTCAACAGTTAAATGCAAACAAACAAACTTTAAAAAAGTGCAGGTATTGTAAAAACACAGAAAACAGGCTTAGAACAAGTAAATCAGCAGTTTAAACTCACTTTTCGGTGAGGAAGGACGGTCGCACAGGTACTAACAGAAAAACTATACTTAAATCTTGGAAGCAGTCACTCTTTTCGCTTCTCTGCTGCTAGCACCACTCTGCAGGACCACGAGGAGCTGTTGCTGAGTAGGATCCCCATTATTTTAGGCTTTGTCCAGATTTCTTATGCTAAAAGGTTGAGAGGTATGGTGTATAATGCTCTAGTTAAGGGGGGCGGCAGGTTAGTTAATTAACTTGATCAGGCTTGATCCTGTAACTTGGTTACAGGAGACAGAAGTCTGAATCCTCTATACCAACTACAAGACTGCAGATGGAATTGTGAGTTTGAGTTTCAGTACATTTTCAGGGAATTGTTTCATTTTCATGGAACTGAGAGTTTCAAGGGAAGATACGTTTACTGTTGCCCATGCTAAGTCCGTTTTCAATCTGCAACTAACTGTTTTGTTTATCAAATGGCAGTCACTGTTTATGTTGCAGAATTTAAAAGCAGTGTTAGTAGCATAATTGCATTTGGTGCAGAAGGCTGTGGATTCTACTTCCAATCCATGTAGATGGAGTGCTGGTATTGCAGTGCCATTTTTTTTAATTATGGATTATCTGGTGCATTTTAAGGGGGGATAGGAGTTCTGCACTCCTAACTGTGCACTCCTTTGTATGAGATGGCTAGTAACTATGAACTTGTTACTTTGTCAGTCATTCCCTATTGCAATATTATCACCTTACCAATTTTTTTATGTTACATAGGCAATCAATTTTTCAAGGGCAGCAGGCACTGAATTTGTAAATGAAACACTGAAATGTAAAGTTGTTTGTCAGTAGCAATCTCTTTATTAGTTACAGACTCTTTAATGCATAATTATTCAGATGAGTTTTACTTCTGTAGAGATTGTGTTTATTGAGTAATATTGGTGGATTATAATGACAAAAGTTTGAGTGACATTTTATGGTTGACATTTTCTGAAATGGGTAGTTTTGTCATTGGTTCATATATTTTGTTTCTTTGCTTACTAGAATGTTCATAACTACAAATTTAAAACACAATTCTAACAAATGGTGCTGTATTATACAAGGAATATAATTTAATAAATCAGGAAGGCGAGTCAAAGAACATGTGTGCATGGCCTTACAAATGTATGCAAGGAGCCTATGGTTTGTAAAAACTGCTCAAAGGTAAACTTAATCCTCCACTGGTCAGATGCATTTTCTTTTAAGGTGAGTTTTCATGCCATTTCAGTGAATATGAGTTTCAAGGCTGGAGAAGTTTACTGCTCATGCTAAGTCCATTTTCATTGTGAGACTGTATTGTTTGTTTAGCAAATGGCTCAGTGTTTGTGATATTTTATTTCAGTATCTGTAATCATTGTAGAAGTAAATAAGAAAATGGGTTCCTTGAGTCTTTATTAAAATATCCACGATATTTATTTCCATTTCGTCATTCAATAAGCATGAAGCCAGTTAGGAGGCTAATGTTGAACATTGATTTTAGAGCATTTGATGGCTCATATTTCATGCTATCCAAGAGGTATCCCAGGATATTATCAGGACCCATTGATGTAGTATTCCTTTCCTTGGACAGTGCATTGAGGACTTGTTCGCTAGTGATAGCCAGAAGAGTTATGGTTGAGGTTGTCTCCTGAGAGGTACTGAGGGTTAATAAGGGTTGAAATTCAGATTAATCTTCTCAGACAGCAGGTTTGCTACATCCCCTGACTCCTTTTAAGTAGTTCCATTTACAGCTTGTTCAGCACACTGTTGTGTTACGTTTGAGGTTATGGACAAAGCTGATGAAGGCCTCGTGGTTATCCTTTGTCTTTGAGGATATTTCTGCCTCAAATTTGGTTTTGGTGAGCTTGATAAGATTTCTGAGATGCTTATTTACTTAGAGGGTTTTTTTAATCTTGCTGGGTATTACACTTCCTAATTTTGGCCGTGGTTTTCCTCCTTTTGTTATACAACTTGTTGATACTGGGATTCCACCAGAGTGGCTTGTTATTTGAGTTAGTTTTCTGCTTATTCCTTGTGGGTGCAACTACCTCAGTGCAGCTGTTTCCATGATGGTATAGGGTTTTATAAACTATTCCACACTCATAGAGTTCACATGGTTTGGGGGGATAGATATTTTACCGTGGTACAAGTTATTAGTAAGAGGTTTGCTTTGGAATAATTAAATGTTTGAGGGTTAGATGGCATCTACTTGTGACAAATGTTTGGGCAGGTACATACCAAAAGGAGCAATTATACTCAGTGACTAGCCTCCTAATGAGTGCCAGGTAGAGGGGAACAGTTATTTGCCTGGATCTGGATGATATACCTTTAGATATAAGCTGTACAGTGAAAAGGTATGTCCTTACAATGGTGAATATGTGGTGATCAAGGGACAGTTCATTGTTGACATAAGTTCCCAGATGAGACTAGTTAGACGTATATGTATACAATTGACTGGGCCCATTGAAGTCCCACCTTCATGCAATGGAATGCCTGTTGCAGTCTTTCATTCATCCAGCACAAAACCTATTTTGAGATTAGTGTTGAAAAGCCTTTGTAGTGGGTTTGACATATCAGGTTCAGACTAACCAGAAGGCAGCCTAGTATGTTAGCCAGTCCCAACAGACATTATGTTCTTGGCCTTGAGTAGAAACTTCAGAAATTGCTGAGAGATTTGAGGGGGTTATTGATGCAGGTATTTGTGAGAATATTTGAAGATTGGGGGGGGGTGAAGTTCAATCTGAATTAGTTGGCCAGTGGATTGGCTATATCTTCTGGTCCAAGTCTGTGATATCATTTGTTATTAGCTCACTAGTGCCGGTCATTGTTTCGGAGATTTCTAGCACAATTAAAAAAATACTTTGTGGTTATCTTTCACCTGGGTTTATATTTATACCTCATATCAGGCTTTGGTTGATTTAATCACAATCATGAGTTCCTTGTTTAGTTTAGCAAGAGTATTTTTGGCTTTTTGAGAGTTACATTTATTTTTGCATGCAATGAGTACTTTTTTGTTTTATTATACTGCCCATAGGGCTTTATTTTTGAATTTAGTGTCGTATTTATTTCTGAGAGGGAGATGATGTGTCTGTGCAAGTACTTAAATATGTATAGAGTTTGGCAGTAAATTATTCCGTACAGTGGAAGTTTGAGACAAGCTTAGTAGAGGGACCCCATCCCCAGCTAATGCCCTGTACCCAGCATAGTCAGAATCCAGCATTACTCGGATATGTGCACTCAAGATCACTTATACTAGCTTACAAGGGGGCTGAGAATGGTGTGATCATTTTCACAGTCAAACCTGAGTGTCTTCATTTGTTCTTTCAACATGTAACAGCGTAGGGCTTACACCTAAAGTGACTATGTTTTCATTTTGTGGGAGGCTAGGGAGACAGCCTGCACTTGCAGATATGTTTTTTTACTTTAGAAGTTGTTGTCTTATCAGCATATTGTATGGTATTGTGTCAGCTTTGAACATTAAGCTTTGGGCAAAACTTATTTCTTTTCATGTATTTCCAGTAATTTTGTTGAGACTATCACTGGATCATAAGACTAGAAAATACTCCAATAATGCACCTTAGAGCATGTACAGTCCCACTGGTTCTGGGGCCTAGGGTAATTTTCTTGCTTTAACCAATTTCCTTTCAGCAAAGGCTTGAGATTCACAGAATGTAAGCAGGGTAGTAAGGATGTAACTTTCAACAGCTTTAGTTTTTGCTTAATTGACTCTCATGGGTACACATCTTTATTTATTGTCAGTGGCAGTATGACTGGGCCCAGCTAAAATATATCTGTTGTTGGGAATGTAAGGTTTACTATTTCAAAAGTCTTAGGGTTTTGTAGCCATATGAGTGAATGGCCATTGCCAGGTGACCCATGCAGGTGGAAGGGAGGTAGTTGTGGCTCACAGCTTGGGTATTACCTAGGGAGAGCACTATGTATGTTGTACCTACAGACCACAACACTGTAGAGCATGTGCTGCCTAGAGCCTTGCCAGTCCTTTAGTCGGCAGCACTACTAGAGCTCTAATTAGCCACTACCGGGATTAGGAGCTGCAAGGGGAAGTGTAATCTTGGAACAGCAAACTGATTGATCTCCCCTACTGTAAATGGAAAGGTATTTTGTTTTCGACTTAAAAAGATGCACTTTTGTAATGAAAGTTCATGCTGCCTCATGATGTAAGTAATTAGTACACTGGCATATACCAGTGATCTGTTCAGAGATCAGCAATATGAAGGGGCGTGGTTTGGTCAGCAGTGTTAGTGTGGGTGTGGCTTGTTGAGGGGGCAACAGTCTGGGAGCTGTGAGTACAAATTTGAAAATTCTGGATACACCCCTGGCTTGAATACATATTCCCTCACACAACAGTCAATACATATGACAATGAGTGGGTAGTCCACATGTGCACCTTACCTCCTAGTCCACCTAAACCCACATCACATATACCTACATACGTGGAGGGGCTCACCAGAAACATACTTAAACACCGGAAACCTCCCAAATGCACACACAGCCATGCTAAACATAATACATCCTCTGTAGAACACAATACGCCTAATAGCTCATGCACCAGTGTCTCACCTGTCAAGCCCTTAAGGAAAAACACAAAACCAAACCTATTAGTCATAGGTGATTCCATTGTGAGTGACACAGATGTCCCTGTCACCAGGCTGGATAAGGAAAAGGTCACGGTCAGTGGTCTGTCATATGCCAAGATTGGCCATACCACACATGCACTTAAGTCTTTCAACAACATATACTGTTATGACTCCATCATAGTCCATATTGGTGTGAATGACTTGGGAAGTACCTCTTGGGACTATATGAAGCTAGACATGAATGAGCTCTCAGACTATGAATCTCAGGCAGGCATGGCCCTAGTCTTAAGCAGCATTTTATCTTCACCTAGAATGATGTCTCTGTACAAACAGAAAATGATTGACTTCAATAATTGGCTTAGTTTCTGGTATCATTCTAAGGGGATCCAGTATCTGTCAGCCTGGAATGACATCATTGATAGACCCAGATGCTTTGACAGAGGGTGGTGTCTCTAGAAAAAAATTCCTGACATAAAAACTCCATCTAAAAACAACCTCATGGTTATGCTGCGAAATGCTGTAAGTCTTAACATGAAACTGCACTCACTGGAAGCAGTCCTCACCTTGGAAGACGTAGACATTTTTGCAGTCATGCAGACCTAGTCCAAGGCTGTGGAGAGCACCCCAGCCATACTAGGTTATAACTCCTTCCATACATTCAGATTAAAAACTGAAAGCATGAAAACTAAAGGAGATGGTGTATCAGTAATCATTAAAGAAAAATACACCTACAGACTGGTTAAACAGTATGATTCCCTGTAGATACTTCAGGTGGAATTAACTGTTGGTAGGACATGTATTCAAGTCATTGCCAGTTACAGGACCCCCTCAATGAATCAGGACACCCACTCTACCTATTTGGATCTATTTGAGTCTATCAAGATACATCCAAACACCATGGTTCTGGGTGACTTTAACTACCCATTCATTGACTGGATAAATTACTCGTGCTCAAACTCACTTGCCTAAAGGTTCCTCATCTTTAACTCCAGTGCCTTTGACCAGCTGGTTGACACCCCTACAAGGGGTGCCAGCATCATGGATCTGGCACTTACCAATATGGGGGAACCACCATGGTAACCCCACTATGAGGTCTTCCCTGGTGAGATCTGACTACATATCAGTCTCAATCAAAGTAACTATCACACATGACCCAACACACCAGCTGCAACTAAACTATAAAACTTCTCCAAAGCAGATTATAACTATTACAGGATGGTATAAACAGCTTCACTGTACTTCCCCCCCCCTCAGAAGAAACTGGCAACTATGCTGAGTTCTACACCAGTGATTTATATAAACACCTGTATAACTGCATTGACTCGGCCGTACCTGATAGGACCAAAACAAGCTCCTCAAGGAGGAGCAAACCTGCCTGGTTTACAATTGGCATCAACAGGCTTTACAATAAGAGGAAGAAATTGCTAAGAGTAAGAAGGAGTGAGCCCTAAACTGGAAACACTCCCTCCTCAGCTTAAACAAGCAAATAAGACTTCTTGTTGAAGTCCTCCAAAGCCAACTACGAATCCAAGTTATCTTTCTCAACTAAGGACCACCATAAGGTGTTTTTAGTTACATACATAATCTAAAACAAAAGGCCCAGATTTGTGCCGAACTAGTAGTTAATGATACCACATATACTGAGCCTGTGGGCCTAGCTATCCTGTTATACAACACGTTCGTGAAAACCTAACTCCTGCCACACATATCCCATACCCATGACATCCCTACCACCTGTCCCCTACCTTGTATCTCTAAAGAGCAGGTCATTGACGCCATATCCAAGGCCAAAAACATAGCATCTATAGGACCTGATACTATCCCAGACTATGTCCTACATAATCTCCGACAAAAATTAGCAACACCATTGGATATACTCTTCAGTCATAGTCTAAGCACCAGCTTTATCCTAGATGAATGGAAAATGGACACTTTTACTACTTGCAAAAATGTGCTTCCACTGACCCTGGAACTCTAGACCTATTAGTCAGACTAGCCTTATCTACAAGTCCATGGAGTGACTCATCATGGGTCTTATCAATAAAGCTGTAGGTGATCTACAAACACTTGACTCTACTCAGTTTGGATTTATCAATGGAGATCATGCCTGTTAAACTTGGTGGACTCCTTCAGTACAGTCACCAAGGCCCTGGATTAGGGGAAATCTGTGCCTACAGCCTACCTAGATTTAGCAAAGCCTTTTGATACTATCCCCCACTTAGCCATTATTGATGCCACGGGCAGTGGGGTGTCCTCAGGTACCTGCCAATGTTGTTGAGAGAGGACACTGGTGTACACCCTGGGGGGTGACCTAGTGTGGCTGGAGTGGAGGGTGCAGCATCCCCTGCCAGGATGGCACCCTCTCTCCCATGTGAGGAGTCCATCACCTCTGGAATACACAACACCACTGAGCCGGGAGCCCCTTTGCAGCCGTACACTTGGCGGCAGAGTAACTGCACCTCCTGCCGCATAGATGGGACCCCGCCTCCCACCACTGGAAGGTGAGGAGGATAAACTCCACCCCACCTCTTGCTCCTCCTCTCCCACCCAGAAGTCATGGGCTCAATCCAGCCAGCCTCCACCGGGGTGGGTAGAGAGACAGAGACGGTAGGGGTGGCGGAGCAAGAAGAGGCAGTACCCGGGAATGGCACCATCCTGGGACCCTCCTCATTAATGATCCTTCCACAGGTTAACCTAAAGAAACCTTGTTATGACTTTTACTTTCTCTAGATAGTTAAGTTTGATAGTCTTCTCATGCACCGCCAGGGCCCTGACCAACTCCAGCAGGGCGGATTTGAGGACTTCACTAAACCATCCAGTCGGTAGTAGTGATGGGCATTGTAGGTATCGCCCCTTATCATTAGATGGGTCGCTATCCATCCTTATAATATATAAAAGAATATTATATTCCCAGGCTGTGGAAAGTCTCTTAAATCATACCTCTGCATAAGAGTGGAACATCCAAAGATTTTACTAACTACTGTCCTATAGCCATACTTTCTCCTTTAGCTAAAATCCTTGAAAAATGCATCCACTCACAAATACTTGATTACCTAACAAAAAAGAATCTCCTAGCCTACCACACTTGTCAGCTTTACCAAATCAATCAATGAAATCTGAAATTCTGGACAACTTGCATCCCTCCATCTTTCTCGATACTCTAAAGCTTTCAACACTTTCTCACATCAGAAACTGCCTAATGAGCTAGCCTCCTTAAACCTTTCCCTCATGGCCCTCCACTGGTCTAAAATTTTTGTCTGACAGACAACAAGCAGTAAAATGGCAAGATGAACACTGTCCTCTTCTACCCATCTCTATTGGTGTTCCTCAAGGATCCATACTTGGACCTCCTCTATTCATCATTTTCACAAATAAACTTGGCTTCCAGTCATGCAAACATAGTCAAATATGCAGATGACTCCTAAGTTATATGCTCTGCATGCTCTTTACCTGACCTCCTTCAAAGTAATCAAAAAAGTCTTCCTTCACATTGAAAATGTCCTCTCTCACTGCCAACTTATCCTAAGCGCCAATAAACCTAAACTCGTACTCTTCACCAGCAAATATCACTCTCTGCGTCATACCTTCATCATCCACGCCACTAACCGCTAAAATTGAACCGTCAAACACACCAAACTCCCTTGGTGTTACTGTCGATAACAATCTCAGATTTGATAAACACATAGCTATCATCATCAAAAAGGTACACATCAAACTAGGGTCAAACCTTTCCACACTAATGCCACCAAACAATTCATAGCCAGCACACACTTACTCTCCTCCCAGCTGCATGACTCACCTATACTCGCTAATCTTAGGAAAACAGACCTAAATAAGATGGAATCTTGCTACAACAAAATATCAAAATTTGCCACTGGCCTCCCCTACAGATCACCCCATTGTATCACACTACACCAACTAAAATAGCTGGAACTTCCAAACCTACTAACGTCTTCACCCTAGCAACTGCACAGCCCTAAAAGACTGGATTCTCCCCTATAGCACCAAGAGATCCCTAAGAACAACCAGCAAACTACTTCTAGAAGTAACTAAATCCAACAATCCAACAATTACCATGGTGGCTCCCTCATATCAAACCAGATATCCAAAATCTGCAATTCTCTACCCCAAACTACCAACCCTAACAAAGCATTAAATTTTAAAACGCTTCGGAAGGAACACCTTGCAAGTAAATGGTTATGCTCTTGCACCAACCCTGGATGATTAATCGTTCTCTACTATGTCCATTTTTCACCCTGTTTCTCAAACATTCTGTCTAATTCCATCTCCAAAATTTTTATCTCTTGCTTTCTGCTTTTATCCCATCACTGAAACCTCCCCTCCCCCTCTCACCCTCTCTGGTTTCAAACTACCTGCTTAGTTTTTAATACATTTGTTCTTCAGTACTTTTGCCAGTGTATGACAAACCTGCTCTGATAATTACTCTAGGCACTCTATTCCTCAGCAATGCTTCCACAGTATTAATTTCACCCACTTGTTCCAGTTTTCTACCTCTGGCCTATTAATTTAACTCTGTTGTGCCTTTCCAAGCTCACATGCCATCCACTTTGTTTCAGTCTTACAATCTTTCTTTTCCATCAGCACAATTTCCGTGTCACATCTACTATCAGTAAACCTACTGCTGTTAATCAACATGTACCTTATTCACCAGCTGCTATATCCAAATTGGTTGGCGTTATGTTTTTCACTCCCAGTCTAGTTCTGAACTATTTTACCTACCTACCTACCTGAAATGCTTTTATATGTACTTATTTAAGATATTAACTCTTGTAGTTATTTGATATTTTGATATGTTTCAAATGCAACTATACACCTGTTGTATTTTTTACTGCTACCTTTTGTTTTTTTTTTGTTTTTTTCTTATTGTGTATGAGCATCTCTTCAGACATTTTGTATATATTATTTTACTCTATTACTAGTAAGTTTTAGGCTAAGGTCATGTGTACACATTTCTGTATTTTTATTTTTGACTTGTTTATTGTTTGCCATGTTAAATGTGTATCTTTTCTCTCTGGAGCACCACTGAAAAGGAGCTAATTATCCTCAGCCCAGTGGATAATCCTAGTAAACAAATGTAAAATAAACTGGCTCATGGATAGAACCCATACAGTCAAAATAGAGGAATACACCTCCAACAGCAGACCTGTAATCCATGGTATTCCACAAGGATCAGTCCTGGGACCTCTACTGTTTGCTTATACATCAGAAAAATAGATTTCAAAAACTAAAGATCTGTGACTGACAAACTTTGCTGATGACTGCAAACTGGGAGTGGTCATAGAATCTCCAAACAATGTCAACATCCTACAAGAGGGTCTTACACAAACAAATGATTGGTGCCAAAGTCATGGTCTTCAACTCAATTCAAAAAAATGTATCATCCCTTTTGGTAAGAGTGATGTTCCTGCTAACCACCACATAAAGAGCAATGCCATAAGTATGCACTCTGTGGTGAGAGACCTGGGCACACAGGTTGACAGCAACCTTACCTTTGATCACCATGTCTCCACAGTGGTAGGAAGGGTAAGGGTGTTCTATATCGCTCATCTCATAAGTAAGGGCATTACCTCCAGAAAAAAAGTTGTAACCTTCCTGTACTCTTCCCTTATCAGGCCACTAATTGAATACAACACCCCTTTTGGTATGTACATATCCAAGTACTTGCAGCAATTGGAGAGACCACAAGGGTTCCTCACAATGAAAATTCAAGGTCTTCAGCATCTGTCCTGTGTAGATCCTCTGAAATTACTGACAGTTTATTCTGTTTCATACATACTACTCAGAGGCGATCTCTGGCTTGAATATCAGGCAATTTCTGACCCTGCTTTATTGGAAATGCTGCATATCTGCAAGTCAGATGATACACGAGTTACTCACTCTAAAGACATTAACTTGGTATGTGACATTAGTAGCACCTGCTGTTGGGATAGATTTGTCTCCCAGAGGTTAGCACACCTTTGGAACAGACTCCCACTTCATGTCAAACAGACCACCTCTTTGGCCCTCTTCAGATGCATTCTGGACAATTAGAGGGTAACCATAAATTCACCCTGGGGGTTCCACCTATGTCACTCTTGGACAGGGGCAATAGGTACTAATCATGGAAATAAGGGCAGAACCCATCCCTAGGGGCATTAGCCTAGTTAGTAACTTCCTATGAAGTCTCCAGTTAGATTACAAAAAAGTATAATGAAGTGTAAGGTTGAATCCAGGGTGAGTTGGAGGTCGAGAGAGATGGGTACAGCCATGCTTTAATGCCAACTATCTGTAGATTGCTAGAAAAGTAGGGCATCATACGAACCACATACACAATGCCAAACAACTGCAAAGCAAGCCTATATTAGTGGTGCAAGGTCATCAACAGTTAGAGAATCATTAGTTCTGAAGACAGGAAATGCAAATGCATATAGCAGATGAAACTAAAGTACTGATATTGCATAGAGCACAGTCCAGCATTAACCGTGTACAACTTAGTATGTGTATGAGAGCTCCAAAACAAGTTCCTATTTAAACCAGTAGCACACAGACACATCAGAATATAGAAAATAGCTTGTCAAGTTAAGAGGGAGCCAATTTGTTAATCAAACTGCTGATAAATTGTGACAGCAAGGGTGGTAGCCAGACAGATCTAGAAATCAAAATCATGTAGTGAGGGTATCCTGTGAGTCTGAAGCTGGTCTATGTATCGGTCTGTTTTGCTATCTAATTTTTGTTTATTTACGTAAGCCTAGAATGCCATTTTTCGAAGTTCCATTTTTCATTGGAGGTTCAGGGAGCTAGCTACAACAATAAACACATGCACACACACAAAGTTAACCATATGCAGTCATAAGGCAAATTGGTGGGATAATACAACTGAGAAACATGTTGTGAATGTCCAATAATGTATATAATTTAATAGCAAGAAGCACAGATTAAAGAATTTGGAGTTATTTCCATCACTGTCTCCTGGTTCCAAGATTTCTTAATTTGGTATTTTAGAGTCAAAAGTCTCATATTTTATCCCCTCCAGCACCCCTTACCCAAGAAGTGCTCCATACGCACCCCTCTGTTGTTTTCAGTCTTTACATCAAATTAACATCCATCCTCCCTAACCTTGCTATCACTCTTTATGCAGATGACATAGCTAATGTATCCTTTAATCTAGTTCATCACATTCAGCTATTCAAACCCAGCTTGAATGTGACCTCTATTCCTTTAATTCTTGGCTAAACAACTATATGCTACTCCTAAACCTCTCCAAAATAAAGATATCTTAATAAAGCCAGCCATATCTTTTACATACCTTAGTTTATGGCCAGACCAGTCACTTAACTTCCACACCCATTGAAAGAACAAGGAACAAGATCAATTCTCGTTTATTCTGACCCTGGAAAATATCTCCCTTGCTCCAGGCTATCTAGAGCTGCAAAAGGCAATGGAGACTTCCTTGCTCAACTTGAACAGAGTTCCCATCGTATACACAGCCTCTTAAAAAAAAAAAAAAAAAAAAACTCATCTGGTCTATATGGCATTGAAAACAAAATCTGCCAATTCATTTCCAACACCCCCTCCCACCCCAGGAACACCAAAGCACCACCCTCTACAAAGCCAGATGGCTCACACTTTCCTACAGAGTTGAGTTTCTCCTCAGATCTCTCTCTCTCTCTCTCTTTTTTTTCAGACTTCCAAATCATACTCTACTGTACTGACCTCTCATTCTCCACTCTTGCACCCAAACTCTGGAAATGCCATCCCCACACCTAAAAGAAATCTCCTCTTTCCCCACTTCCACAGCACAACTCAAAAGACATCTCCATCAAAAATCTGACTGCAAACACTTTCCCCTTTGGACACACCACCTAATTCCTGCTTCACCTTCATCATTTCTACTTCAAGCCTCTATTCTCACCTGCTGCTTACCTCCCATATTTACTAATAAAATTAATTCACATTTTTTTCTACTCTGTTAATAATGTTCACTAATTGTTTCAATAGTATGTGGGACACACTACTTTCTGTGATTACCCCATGTTTAGGAATTGGTTCTCATTTATTTATTTTTTGTTACCTGAGCTGTGCCTACATATCTATTGTGATCAGTGTACTACCCCGATAAACTCTAATTTATTTCAATGTAGTAAAAATGCAGTGATTTACAAATTGGAAATAGAGATGTACATGCATGCTAAGCACGTAAAGAAAGTATTCCCATGCTGGATGTATAGACTGAAAAATTAAATTTGGAAAAAGAGAGAGAACAGTGGATAATGTCTTTATACCATGATCGTTTATTCAGTTCTACTAGTACTGGGTGGGAGTTTGTTCCAAAGCTTGTCAATACAAAATAAATATTGAGTCCCATTCCTACTGCTTGATTTGGAAAGCATCTGTAGAGCCTCTCCTATATAACTTGGAATTTTGTGTGATGGAGTCTGAATGGACTGTGTTAATGGTTTGCCAGCTTTAGTCACAGTTAGGAGCTGTGACTCAAGGTTGGTTGAGGTTTGCTATGGAACTAGCTGTCAGAGTTGTAACTGGGCAATAGCCTGTAGTCACTTCATCCATGCCTGACTCCGATATTGTACGAGCTTAGCCATAAGGTCCAACTCGAACATTTTCACTGGGAATATTGTCTTTGTTCAAATCCCTCTGTCATGAAAAATGAGATTTAATATCCTCCCTGTTAATAATACGACTGTTGAAGTTACTTCTCATAACAAATTATAAGGGATGATGGGTGATCATCTTAAATTTGACCTGCATATTTAAACTTGCCTTAAAAAAAAATCACCAAAAACTAGGGATGATTTACAGAACCAAAAACATTCTCACCAATGCAACTAATACTATTCTCTTACCACTACTTGCTTCCTACACTCGATTTATGGAACTCCCATCCTTACTAATCTCAAGGCATCACAAAAGTTAACACTTGAACAATGCTGTAGTAAAGTAGCTAAATTTGCAGGAAATAGCCCTTTCAGAACCATCCAAATCCCAAATAACTGGGTAATTTGTTAGGGGAGTATTGTCAATGTGGTAGTTCTCTGGGGTAGATGACTTCACAAAGGCTACAGTAATCCATTATTTGGCATTTAATTTCAGACCATGATTTTGAGATCAGTTGTTTGAGATAAAACTTCCCATAGGATGGCTAAGTCATTTGGGGATTCAATGACTGCTCCTAGCTTGCAGTCATCTGCTAACTTAGTCTGCCAAAGCTCTTTAGTACTGGCTTTTGCTTTAGCAAAGTAGAAGCCAAACAGGAGCGAAACAATCTATAATGCACAGTGACTTTGCTTAACTCTAGGGCACAAGCTTTAGTTTATTTTCATTTATTAACACAGATAGAACACTGATCCAGTTGAGTTCAGCTAAGATAATACGAACAGAACAAAAGCAGCAAAAGAGAGCTGCAACACATTAGAGGAAAGCAAAACTTTTCTGAATAATAAAAGTAATGGTAAAATGTAGTGTACATAATTAAAGTGACTACTTAATAGTTCATTGAGTATATATCACAGAATATGGCAAAGGCATTTGGAAAAAAACATGTGGCTAAGATACAATGTATACATATGTGTGTTTAAATTGCAGACAGAGGAAAAAAGGGGGCAATTTCTGGAATGAGGGGAAGAAAAATGGGGCTATATTTTAAAAATAGAGGTAAGGTGAGAAACTAAGGTAAGTCTTAAACATTATATAATATTATAATATTATAAATTTGTTTTTAGGTTTATTCATTAACTATTATGGTTAACAATATATATTAGTAGGACTCTTGCAAGCAATTTTGCGGTTGTTCCCATGTTTTTATAGTATGTTTTTATAGTATGTTTTAGTTGGATGGTCCTGCCTTTACTCATTAGTTTTTGTACAAATGAGTTTGGATTTATGAGCGGGAATATACTAGGTTATTTGTGAATGGGATGATTTAGAAAATGATGTCATTTCCGGTCACGATTATATTTAAATGGCTTGATTTATAATGTAATATGCATTTGAAAAAGTATTCAGTGTGGAATATGAAAAGTGGTTTATGCAGTTTGTATGTATTCATCCACTATTAAAGTATTCACTTTTATCGGTCGTT
This sequence comes from Protopterus annectens, assembly GCF_019279795.1. NCBI lineage: Eukaryota > Metazoa > Chordata > Ceratodontiformes > Protopteridae > Protopterus > Protopterus annectens. The sequence continues at coordinate 184,857,685 of NC_056749.1, forward strand.
TTGCTTGGACTATGATACAGCCAGCTTCATTTTTTCAGTTTGTCAGTTTGCAGTTCCGTTTGGTTTGCCTTCATTATATAATATTACTTGTATTTAAAGCCCCAGGTGTATTAATTGTACATGTTAGAGTGTTGAAAAGTATCTCTGTAATACTGTAATAAAGTATGAAAGTAATTGAAATTGTAGGCCTTAATTTATCCTTAAATAGCTAAAGCGGTTAAGATAATGACAATGTCTCTTTCACTGTAAATGGCCCAGATAGTCCCCGTCACTACCCCTGTTTCTCATGTTCAACTTTTATAGCCTACATTAAAAGACAGACATATATGGAAAATACCAGATGTTAGCAAAACTAAGCAAACATAGTTGAGGGGTATCATTTTCATATTTGCATTTATCTGATTAGCAGCTCATTTATGAAAATATTTTTATTAATAAACCCCCAGGTATCTAGAAAACTTAACACACACACACACACACACACATGGAGAATACTAGACTGTAGTTACTTTCAGAGTTCCACAAACTAATCTACACCTGTATTTTAAAACTGGTAATTCATCTATAATGCATATATTTTAAGGTAGAGACCAGAGAGACCCTTTAAATTATTACTAAAAGAGAAGGGTCCTTTCATTCTGTACTAGATGCTGGTATACTAGTTGCGTCAACTCCACAAAACCTTTTTTTTTTTTTTTTTTTTTTTTTTTGCAAAGCAGCTAATTCTCAATGCTAATGATTTTATAGAAGAATACCAGAAATTACCAGGCTCTCATTTGCGTAGTTCTCCAAGTTCAGAATTTCCCTTATGAATATCCTCAAAGTTAGAAATAGCTACTAAGTAAACAGAATAATAAACAGAAATTGCAAAGTCATCTCAGCAGTCATTGAAGATCTTTCAATGTTCACCTGTTCAATAAATGAAAGACACTGTGATTCACAGAAATCTACAGAAGTGGTTCAGACATGCAGCTGGTAATGTTTCTTGTGTTCTAATCCATCTATGATTTTCATTTTTGTTTTAGCTCCATTCATTACTATTTTATAAGAGGCAGGTAATGCTAGGGTTCATAGCTTTACTTAATGAGGAGTTAATCTTCCTAGGTTTGGAATTAATTCACATTGAAAGACTGAGATAGTAATTGTTACCATTTTGGCTCTTGTAGAACTGTAGGAGTTTTTCAGACTTGTTCCTTACAACATTGCTTGTTTATGGGATAAACACCCAATGCACGTGTAACTCCAACATTATAACCATTCCTAAGATTTCAGTAGATTCTTAGTTTGGCCATTTACTATATTTTGCAAATATGGAGTCTGTTTTCTAACATGGCCTCTGGCCTGAACACAAGTATCAAAAAACAAAACAGCCAGCACTCAGCTGCAGCAAATATCTAGTTTAAATGTACAAAAACAGACCGGTTTCAGCCCACAGGCCTTTTTCAGTATAAAACACATCAGCACATTCCCCATCTTATATATCATAACATATTAGAATAATTATATCCCATTAAACAATTGTTGCAAATGTTCATTAAGACCAGGTGGAAACAATCCCCCCAATTTTACTATCCAAGACTTTTCTTTTTTGTTCAAAACATTATGCCAACCACTTTTCATTTATCTATGTCCTAACACACTATCAATAATATTGAATTTAAACATTGCTGTCTTGTGTATAATAGTATGTTTATATAAGGCATTAGCCAGATACTTATTTCTAATGCTACTTAGATGTTCTGAAATTCACAATTTTAATGTTCTGGAAGTTTGACCTACATAAAAGGCTGTGCAAGAGCAAATAGCCAGATATATAGCATAGTCACTATTACAATTGCCAAACATTCTGATAGAAAAAACCGTAGATGTGTTCTTACTTGAAAATTCCTTAGTTGAACATATGAATTTACAAAAAGAGCAGTAGCCACAGGGGTAACCACCTACCACTTGTGTACCATCTATAGTAGTTTGCACAGAATTTATAGGGGTAAAAAATATTTATAGTGGCTAAAGTAACTACTTAACGTTTTCCCTTTTCGAAAAGAAAAAGAGCATCTCTAACCTAACAACTTACACAACGTGCCATCTGTTAATAAAATGTCCCAATGCTGTTGTATCATATCTAAAAATCTATGAGTGTTCTATAGGTGGCAGTGAAGCAAATTTTGTTGCTTGAGCAAGGACCAAAATCTTTGTATTTCAAAAGCTCTCTTCTTGAATATGATTGTACTTCCCTACTAGTCTGCCTAACCTGTGCTAATGAATAGCCTCGTTCAACAAAACGACCTACAAGGTCATTATCAAAATGTGTATATTCTTCAGTATTGGAACATATTCTATGTATTCTCATAAACTGTGATTTAGGTATATTTGCTGTAATGTACTTAGGATGACAACTGGATGTGTGGAGTAAAGTGTTGGAATGGTGGGGTTTTCTATATAATGTACTATACAAAGTTCCATCAGATTCTTTAGACACTTTAGTATCTAAAAAAGAAATAGATGTAGAATCATAATTTACTGTAAACCTGATGCCCCACTTGTTTTCATTCAAATATTGAATTAATTCCTGTAAATATACAGCATCTGACTTCCACACCATCCAGCAGTCATCCAAAAATCTACGCCAGATATCAATCTCACCAAGAAAAATGTTGTGATGTATATCATATATTATTATCTGTTCTTAATACCCCATAAAGAGTTTTTTTCTATCAGAATATTTGGCAGTTGTAATTGTGACGGGGCTATATATCTGGCTATTTGCTCTTGCACAGCCTTTTATGTAGGTCAAACTTCCAGACCATTAAAATTACAAATTTCAGAACATCTAAGTAGCATTAGAAATAAGTATCTGGCTAATGCCTTATATAAACATACTGTTATACACAAGACAGTGATGTTTAAATTCATTATTATTGATAGGGTGTTAGGACATAGATCAATGAAAAGTGGATGGCATAATGTTTTGAGCAAAAAAGAAAAGTCTTGGATAGTAAAATCGGGGGGATTGTTTCCACCTGGTCTTAATGAATATTTGTAATAATTGTTTAATGGGATATAATTATTCTATTATGTTATGACATATAAGATGGGGACTGTACTGATGTGTTTTACATTGAAAAAGGCCTGTGGGCTGAAACCGGTCTGTTTTTGTACATTAAAACTAAATATTTCCTCCATTTAAGTACTGGCTGTTTTGTTTTTTGATATTGCCTTTTGAACCTGTGCACCTGCCGTCCTTGCAGAGGTTTTGGTTTGCTGAACACAAGTATACCATGAACTATGAATTAGCTGTCCATCTACTCAGATATACATTTTAAACAGGAAATGAACTGCCCAAGATCTTTTCTTGTTTTTCTCTCAATTGCTAAAATGCAGCATATGTCCCATTATTAAACTGGACTCTTCAGCGGATGTATTTTGTTTTTGTAGTATATTGCCCTGCTAACTGATATAATCTAAGCAGCTTATTCTATAAAGGAAATGGCCCCATGAAGTCAATCATTACACACAACTTTATTACCCCCATGGGAAAAAAAAGCATTGCAGTAAACATGAAATTTAGTTATTGTCACTGATTATTTTAGATAAGAAAGCTATTACATTGTTGTGGAAATCAACCAGCATTCCCGTGATTAATAAATGTTGTGTTCTGACTAATGAACATCATCACCTCACTGATCATTTCATAGCTGTCAGCCATTTAATAGATGGTTCGTTCATCTGTTATTATTCAGAAACTGTCTTTGTATAGAAAATCTGATACATCAACTTCTCTTTATTGAGTAAATGCTTAAATTCCTGCAGAAATGTATATCTCCTCAGACATAAAAATAAAATGCCTTTCCGCATGCAATTTCCTTGGCATCAGTTTATAAGCTAATTATGTAGCACAGTTTCTGAACCATTCGCCTTTTCTTTCTTTTGTCCAGGGTTCATCTGTAATCCTCCATTGCTTCAGTTTGCAAAATGTTTAATAATGATCATTAAAATGATCCTAAAACCTAAGCTTCTCCTTTACATCTGTCTGTGCAGAAGATGGAACCATTAATCAGAAGAAAATGAAGGGGAAACATGACAATGTTGTAGAGGTTGTAACTGTGTGTGTGTGTGTGTGTGTGTGTGTGTGTGTGTGTGTGTGTGTGTGTGTGTGTGTGTGTCTGTGATTGAAGCAAGGAGGGAAAAGAGAGAGAGAGGTTTTTCTACAGCTGACTCATAACTAACACCTAGTGCACAAAGAAGGGGCCCTTCTCTCTTTTAGCAGTGAAAAAAATCTGGAAAATTATTTTTAAGTGATCTTTCATATGATTCTGACTGCTTTTTTCCCTGACTTTATAGTAGTCTGTTGCATTAATTGCAACTATCAATTGAATAAATTGGTGCAAAACTACATTAAATCACAGTATCCTTTAGAAGGATTAGGGTTAAGAATATACTACCACTACCAGTTTACTTACAGTTGTTAAAACTGTGGCAATATTACAATGGCAAACTCCATTTGTAAAACTGGAAGCCATGTGTTAAACTGTTTCTATGTACTAACTCAGCTCTTGCACTGTGACAGTACTGAGGGGAAATATTCGCTCATTTACTCAGAATAAATGTTAATGTTGGCCATGGTAGTGTAAGTAACACAAATCCTGACCACTTTCACTTCAGAGGAATGTGCTAAGCCACACTGCTGTCAAATTAAGAGAGACATTCAGCGTTATGATGTGTCAAAAGAAGCAAGCAAACAGTTTGGCTTTGATGTTCTCTTAAGTTACCGAATGCTGCAACAGAGCACAAGGAGATCACCTTTCTAGATGCTGCGAATGTTATTTCTACGTCTACTCTGATGACTGGACCAGTTTTTGAAGGAAGGGAGAAGCAGAGGTAAGGGGAAAAGAATCAATTCATTGTCTGGGAACACTGCATCGAACTAGGGTAAAAATGAAATTATTTTTTAAACTATTGATTCAACCTGGCAGACAGGGCGGGGATGAAAGCCCTTTTCTGTCTCTGAATAGTGGAATGCCTCTTTCTTTTTCAAACTTTGTTAATTCATGCATTTACAAAGTTTACAAATCTAATCATCACAGTGATGCATTTTTAAGAAATATGAAGAAATGGGATGCTGTTAACGAATCAATCAAATATGACATATTTAAGGACACACTGCTACCTTTTTCTTAGATGAAGAGAAAACAAGCATCGTGATGCTCAAGAAAGTTATATAAATAGTGGTTACAGACTAAGGTGTATATAAAATAGTTCTACATTTTTTCTAGTGGCATTCATCATTATCCGAAGTACTAGAACACAATTTGTTCCTGCCACACTATTATGCACCATACTGTTATCTCCTTTCTTAGCAAAATCTAAATTAAGAAGTAGCATTATTTTTCCCTAAAATGCAGGTTATTTTTAGAATTGTGCTCAGTAAAAGTGTAAAAAAACATGAATTATGTTAAGGTCTGGTAGTAAATGAACATTCTAATTGATGATACATTAATTTTCATCTGGTCGTACACATTTGATTATCATTATGAATGTAAAATTCCAAGTGAATGCAGTCTTTTGGTGGACATAACTGCATTTTGAACACTCATACTTAAACATTTATACTAAAATTACAGATATGCCCTCCTGTTGTAAATGTTTATTCTATGTTACCACTTCAAATCAGTGACATGAATAGAAGGATGCACTACATATTAATTAGGCAACGTATATGTTATCCTCTGAAAGGAAACGTGTTCTATTTTATTACGTTAGATTACATGCTTCAAAGACTGTAATTCTGTTAGCTTGCAGTCTACATTTTGGTGTAATTTATCATTTATACATGACATCAACTGTGGTATCAGGCATAGAGTGAGAAAATCAGGGAATGGCATAGAACATCCTTTCAAAGCATTTTCAAGGAAGTAGCGTGGATTTATTCCATTGAAGAACATTTGGAAGCATTGATATTAAAATGTGATCAGTTGTGAATTCGGCTTTTTATTTCCTTAGGCACTTAATGTTGCTTTGGCTCAGAATCTGGCATAAGTTTACTTTATAGCTGCAAGCCCCAAAGCTGTGATTTGCTTCTACTGAGTTTTAACAATGTCCTTTTCTGGAGCTGAATTGTAGTATTACACTACCTTTGGTGTGCAAAAGATATTTTTAAAATGCAGTTTATTATTAGGATCTATAAATAAAGCACTTTGTGAGATTCCATATATATATATATATATATATATATATAAGAACTTGGTTGTTGCTGCTTAGTACATTTATTGCTTTACCACTGCCCACATGTGAAACTGTCTGAGTGAAATATATGAAAACAGAGAAACATTAATATTATACCACAAGTACATTTATACAGTGGTATCAAAAGTAGTTTGAAAACTGTGATCTTTTTATTAGTGAACCACATACAAATGACCACATCTGAGCCACATGATCTCAGCTGCATACTGTTTGCATCTGACAACAATATTGATTTCTAGAGTATTCCTGTATCAAATATAAAAACATGCATATGTGTCTGTTGTTTTTTTTTACTCAGCACAGACACAACTAATCATATTTTTTGAAGCAAAATTGCTTGCTTAGTTATTCATTTTCTCAGCTGTTACTTTAAAACTTGCAAATCCACTCACTTTGCACTTTATTTATATATCTTGGCGTCAACCACGTTTGCCTTGTAAATATGCCCACTGCAGTAATTAACTATATCTTTACTACTTTTAATAGGATAAAATTATTATGCCTATTTTGCAAATGGTTTCAGACAAGATCATTTAAGCTTAATTTCTTCATATTTACTGTGACATTTAAATGAACAACTGTTATAAATTGCAAACAAATTATAATGGTTTTGCTGGAAACTATTTCAAAACGATGATTTAAAAAACAGTACGTGTTCTAGTGCTAAATAAGAGTAGATGTAACCCCGTGACACCAACAAGCTCAACATGACCATTCATTTATTTATTAATGACCTCTAGTCCTAGAATAACTGAAGCCAGTTCATAAAACCTGATCTGAGTCAAATGGAAAACAGTGTAAACAGAATACTCTGGTTTATTTTGCTCAAAAATGTGTAGGTCTTGTTAACTGATTGGCATAAGCACTTGACTAAGTGTAGTAAGACACAGAGCAGTCTTCTGAAAATAGTGCACTTGCAATGCTCAAAAATATTTGGCAGCAGCTACCTATATGCTAAAATGCTTAAAAAAAACAACAAAAAAACAAAACCGGAAGTAATGCACTAACATTGCACTAAACAAACTGCTAAGAAAATAAGAGTCGCATAGTGACACACACATGATAAAAATATAATCCCCCTTTGGAAGAGCTATGCAATATGACAGTCACACATGCAATGCAAAATATCAGAATGATTATAAAGGACAACATAATTGAGATGCATGGAATAAAGAAATAGTTAATGATATTCGCTCTATAAAGGAAAGCATGACAATGTAACCAAAAAGTATGCAATACATGGGGTATTATCATAACCAGCAGAAAAGTTCACAATGTTATACTGTTTTATTATGACAGAAAAATGCATAATATGGATAACATGGAAAATTATCACTAGCTCACTAGTCATAACCAAGTTGTTATACATATGTCAAGATGTCCACTTTAACATCAGTTTTGAGAACAAATAACATTGATCTGATCAGAAAGATTTGATTATACTACTTTGTACATGAACTTTCCTTTCTGTCTGTACTACCAGATACTCACTGAGAGAATGAGAAAAAAAATATAGGAGATCTAAGTGTTTCACATTTTTGTATTTATTGAGTTTTAATGGTTTTGATATGCTACAAGACAGAGACAAACCAAAAAAGTAGAAAAGAAAAAAAAATACCGTAGAGAAAGTGGTTTGCAGCTTTGAAAGGCGTTTTCCTTCTCGGTGCTGTTCTTTGCTGGATGGTGTCTATGATTTAGCTTGAGAAGAGATCAAGTGTCATTCTTATGTCAGAATGTTGCTAAATAAACTTATCTTTTTCCTAAATGTGGAGTGTATTCATGATGCTGATTAAGTTCTTGAGGTTGAAAACCTGAATTAGATTTCTCATATAGAGTATAGCTGAAACATGCCTTGCAACAACATCTGAAGCAAAGCATATGTAGTACCAGAAATGGCACTGCACAGATTAATAGGTCTAGGAAACATGGTAACTTATGTTTCATTGGCAAATTTGTAACGTTATGCAGCAAGTGTGTAATTTTCTTCCCATGCTTTGGACACAGTGCAGCATAGTATACATATAGGAGAAACACTACACTCAGACATATTTAATACTATGCAGACATAGTTTCAGCAGCAAATATGGATACAGTAGAATGTTAAGCATCAGTGTTTAACACAGCTGGTAAGCAAGTCAATCAGAAAACAAAGTAACGCATCAATGGCAAGAGAAACCAGTACAGGATATTATGAAGTTTGATCATACCTGAAATTAACACCCACTAATGAAAGGTATGTCCTGTTGAAATATGGGCATTTAGTACAACAATACACCACAACATAATATGCAACCACAGTGCAAGAAAAACATGACATTAGCCCCGATGTTTGAATGGCACACAGTTAAATGACTTTAGCTGATAAGGATAGTTGCAGTCAATAGCTTCTATGTCCAACCAAATATATTCTTGCCCGAAATGTAAGGAAATAGAGAACACAGAGAGAATACCGTACAAGCCCAAGTGAAAAGACTGAATCCGAAAATACTAAAAACCAGAAGGCCAAAGATGAGTTTTCCAGAATACACTCCTTAGGAAAATATAAGCTATCTTGAGATTACATCATCTTTAGACTTGGAATATTAAATGAAGGTTGAGTGGGTTTCGGCACTGCCCCCAGGAGCCCTATTGTTAATCTTTTCCATTGTAGGTATTATGTCATGAAGCATTATGTTAAAGTTTTCTGACCATAATGCCTCCATATTAACAGTGACATGATACAGACGCCCTTAGGTCTTTCGTCTCAAAACATTGCATTTAGTTATGTACTGCACTGAAGTTAAACATGGAAGTAGGGTGTCCACACAATGTGCTTTACTTCTGCTTATGTTGTCCACTGTCTTTCATGTGACAAAGATCTTATGAAGCAAACCCGAGCAAATGACCAAGGAGGTATATCTTTAAGGAGTAATTCAAATTAACCTTATACATTGCATGTCCAAAGGCACTACCTAAGATAAGTGATGCAATATCAAAGTATAAAATAAATGCCCACTGTGGATGAAATATGCATTGCATTTATATATTTTCTATGAATTAGTGTTTTGTAAACATTAGTATTTTTTCTGTGACACTGGGAATTTGAAAATTAAATTTACAAACGTCTCCTCTCACTGTAGAAAATGCTTTTAACTGCTACTGCCAGATTTAGAAAAAAATAGATTACAATATCATTCTCATGGATGTTTTTAGTTCATTGTAAAATTACAAACATCATTCTCATAGATGTTTTTTGGTTCCATGTAAAGTTACAAACATCATTCTCATGGATGTTTTTTGGTTCCGTGTGAAATTAAAAACATTCTCATGGATGTATTTTGGTTCCGTGTAAAGTTACAAACATCATTCTCATGGATGTTTTTTGGTTCCGTGTAAAGTTACAAATATTCTCATGGATGTTTTTTGGTTCCATATAAAGTTACAAACATCATTCTCATGGATGTTTTTTGGTTCTATGTAAAATTGCAAACATTCTCATGGATGTTTTTTGATTCTGTGTAAAATTACAAACATCATTCTCATGGATGTTTTTTGATTCCATGTAAAGTTGCAAACATCATTCTTATGGATGTTTTTTGGTTCCATGTAAAGTTACAAATATTCTCATGGATGTTTTTTGGTTCTGTGTAAAGTTACAAATATTCTCATGGATGTTTTTTGGTTCCATATAAAGTTACAAACATCATTCTCATGGATGTTTTTTGGTTCCGTGTAAAGGTACAAACATCATTCTCATGGATGTTTTTTAGTTCATTGTAAAATTACAAACATCATTCTGATGGATGTTTTTTGGTTCCGTGTAAAGTTACAAACATCATTCTAATGGATGTTTTTTGGTTCCATGTAAAATTAAAAACATTCTCATGGATGATTTTTGGTTCCGTGTAAAGTTACAAACATCATTCTCATGGATGTTTTTTGGTTCCGTGTAAAGTTACAAATATTCTCATGGATGTTTTTTGGTTCCATGTAAAGTTACAAACATCATTCTCATGGATGTTTTTTGGTTTTATGTAAAATTGCAAACATTCTCATGGATTTTTTTTGGTTCTGTTTAAAATTACAAACATTATTCTCATGAATGTTTTTTGGTTCCATGTAAATTTACAAACATCATTCTCATGGATGTTTTTTGGTTCCGTGTAAAGTTACAAACATCATTCTCATGGATGTTTTTTAGTTCATTGTAAAATTGCAAACATCATTCTCATGGATGTTTTTTGGTTCCGTGTAAAATTAAAAACCATCTCATGGATGTTTTTTGATTCCGTGTAAAGTTACAAACATCATTCTCATGGATGTTTTCTGGTTCCGTGTAAAGTTACAAATATCATTCTCATGGATGTTTTTTGGTTCCATGTACAGTTACAAATATTCTCATGGATGTTTTTTGGTTCCATATAAAGTTACAAACATCATTCTCATGGATGTTTTTTGGATCCATGTAAAGTTACAAACATTCTTACGGATGTTTTTTTTAGTTCCGTGTAAAGTTACAAACATCATTCTCATGGATGTTTATTAGTTCATTGTAAAATTACAAACATCATTCTCATAGATGTTTTTTGGTTCCGTGTAAAATTATAAACATTCTCATGGATGTTTTTTGGTTCTGTGTAAAGTTACAAACATCATTCTCATGAATGTTTTTTGGTTCTTTGTAAAGTTACAAACATCATTCTCATGGATGTTTTTTGGTTCCATGTAAAGTTACAAACATCATTCTCATGGATGTTTTTTGGTTCTGTGTAAAATTACAAACATCATTCTCATGGATGTTTTTTGGTTCATTGTAAAATTGCAAACATAATTCTCATGGATGTTTTTTGGTTCCGTGTAAAATTATAAACATCTTAAACATCATTCTCATGGATATTTTTTGGTTCCGTGTAAAATTACAAACCTCATTCTCATGGATTTCTTCAAACTTTTCAAAGCAAAAAGCACAGACCACAATCCAAAAACGGCCTCGGTTGAAACGAGATGAAGAAAGATATTTTTTTTTAAATAAGCAACTAAGAAGTGCTTAAACAGAGAACTTTAATTAAACAAGTAGAAAAATAACTCCAATACATGCATTAAATCAAGTGCTTTCATCACCAACCATTTGGAGACTTTATCAAGATAGAGCATGCCCAACACAAATGTAAATTTATAATACAAAGTTAATTAGTGAACCAATCAGCATCCAGGGTTCATGAATAATTCATGAGCAATGACTGTTCTTACAATTTGCATCATATAATGTCAAATAACCACACATAAAACATTAATCATCCTAAAATTACCCACTATAGTTCATATAAATACATAACTATCATAATAATAAAATACATTATTAAAATACAATTAAATATGTGTAAATAAAATCTGATAAAATTTCAACATTTCCTATATGTCATGCACCTCAAATAAATAAACCCTAATATATTATGTATAAATGAATAAATACATGTATAAATAAGTTCATAATAGATACAGTATAAAATTCACAAATGTATACATATAAAATATAAAATTAATGCATGTGTTTCAACTATTATGAACTACAAGAACATTTCTTTAAAAGCATCATCTGTCTAAAACTTTTAATCTTAAAAAGCAAGTGATTGCAACAGATTCATTTAAGCCTAGCCATTGAGTTGCATTTGTTCTCAACTGCCATAAGGCCACACTTTTCTCCAAGTATAAAGACCAAGGTCCACCTCTTGGGTCTAGTTCAGTAACTTCAATAACAGTGAATTTAAAGTCACGTCCGGGCCACTCCATACAATGTTTTGCAAGGGCATTGGTTTCATTTTGCAGTCTGATGTCTCTCAGATGCTCATAAATATGAATTTTTTAGTTTATCTATATCATGAAAGTCTGATAGTCTTTTGCATTATTTGTCATAGTAGTGTTTTTGCCTCTAATTTCTTTCTTTAATAATATTTGAGCATTACAAGGAATCTTGTTACTATATGAACAAGTATTAATGGTAACTGTACTACTAATCTGTTCATAGGTGTGTACTAGGCTAATGGATCTGGGGCCTTTATAAGCCTAGCCATAGGATTACCCTGGCATCAGGCCACTCAACCTTAGTTCCTACTGCGTTTGTCGGGTAGAGCCGCTGTAGTTATCCCCGGGGTAAATTTTCTATTTTCCATCCACTCATCAAGATTTCTCTTGAAGAGGGTCAGCGAGGTGCTCTGCTTGACATGTATGGGAAGTCTATTTCATAGCATGGTCAGTCTGTGGGTTATGAACCTGTCCCACCAGTACGTTCTGTTGATGGTGGTAATGAGGTTGAGGTCTGTGGACCATGTGGTGCAGAGGGATTGGGATTTCTTTAGATGTAGCATTTCTAACAGAGCTGGGTCAGACATGGCTTTGTAAGTCAAGCAGAGATCTCCTCTAAGTAGGCGATATGAGACAGAGCATAGTTGGGGGTTTTTGAGTTTGTCCATGTAGGACAAGTGTTTGTAGGATCCTCTTTGTGAGGTACATTTGTGGCATCTCCAGTTGTTGCAGGTGTCTAGTGAGGTACATGCCAAATGGAGCATTGTACTCGATGATTGGCCTAATGAGGGAAGAGTAGAGGGAGACAATGACCTCTTTCTTCCTGGATGCAAAACCCTTAATAATGAGATGTGCTACATAGAAGGACTGACCACAGTGGCAATGTGGTGATCAAAAGAGAGGTTGCTGTCAACCTGTATTCCCAGATCTCTTATAATGCCTTCTGTGTTCAGTGGACTACCATCAATGTGGTAATTCATGGGAACCAGGTTTTTCCCAAAGGGGATGATGACACATTTTTTTGGCATTGAGCTCAAGGCCATGGTTCTGACACCAGTCGTTGGTCTCAGTGAGGCCATTCTGTAGGATGTCAGCATCACTTGGGGAGTTAATAATAGCTCCCAGCTTGCAATCAACTGTGAACTTTGTCAGCCAGAGTCCCTTCATGTTGGCCTGGACTTCAGAGAAGTAGATACCAAACAGGAGAGGACCCAGGACTGAACCCTGTGAGACTCCACTCATGACAAGTCAGCTGACTGACTTGGAGTCAGCTACTTTCACACTGTGGGTTCTATCTGTGAGCCAGTTTGCAACCTACCTAGTGATATAAGAGTTGATGCCTAGCTTAGTGAGTTTTTCTATGATTCCTGAGTGAGGAAGGGTATCAAAGGTCTTGGCCAGATTATGGTAGGCTGTATGAACCACCTTGCCTTCATCCACAGCTCTGGTGACTGTCTCAAAGAAGTCGCCAAGTTGAGCAGGCATGGTCTACCCTTCACAAAACCAAACTGTGCAGGATCCAGAGTTTGGAGATTCCCTATATACTTGTTTATTAGGTGCATGATGATGCGTTCCATAACCTTGCATAATAGACTTGTCAGGCTAATGGAGTGGTAGTTCCCAGGGTCTGTAGTCACTCCTCCCTTGTGGAGAGGGATGACTATAGCAGTGCACCATTCAGTAGGGACAAAGCCTGAGGTGAGGCTGTGATTGAATAGGGCACACAGGTGAGGTGCCAGTTTACTCTGTAGTTCATGTAGAACACAGACAGGGATATTGTTAGGTCCCCTAGAAGCTGCATTCTTGGCCTTGGACAGTGCTGTTTTAACCTGTGCAGGAGTAATACTGGGTGCCTGGTAATCTACTGGAATTGTGACAGGTTTTTTGGGGGGAGTAAAGTTGGCACTGAATCTGTCGGCCAGTATATTCAAAATATCTGTTGGCTTAGTATAGGAGGTACTATTGTGCAGTAGCTCAGAGCAAATCTGGGTATTGCCATGGATATTCTTTACATAACTACAGAAGGCCTTGTGGTTATCTTTACCATCTGCTGCAATTCTGTTTTCATAGCTAATGGACAGAGGAAGCTCCTAAATGCTTTATAATACCATGTATGCATCTTCTCAAATTGTTGATGGTATGATCCCAGATATTCTCACTTGGAGCAATACATAACTATTGACCATGGGATGGGTTAGGCCAATCTTATACTAAATGGGATAGGTCAATTCAAGCAACAATAGGGAACTTGTCTATTCATAGAATGGCCCACGAAGGCAACAAGCCTTGTACTAACCTGTGATCCTATAACACTGGCATAGATGCGATTTTCCAGTTGAACTGGTAAGAGATTGAGTTCTTGTACAGGAATTGTATTCCACAGTTGTGAAATGACAACCCTCTTTCTTTTGTTACTACTCTTTCTCATTATTTTTTTTATAGGTTCATAGGTAGGTACTGGGCTATTGCCCCTAGGGCCTATACAAGCCTAGCCATAATGATTCCCTGGCCATTGCTTCCCACAAATATTTACTTTCCTGGACCCCTGTCTAGCAGGGCTACTGATGTAATGCCTGGGGTGAATATCTCATCTCCCATCCAATCATCAAGGTTCCTCTTGAAGAGGGCCACTGAGGTGCTCTGCCTGACATGTATGGGCAGCCTATTCCAGAGTATGGGGGGAATCTCTGGGTCAGGAATCTATGGTATTAGTTCACATCTGTATCCCTAGTTCTTCATTAGAATATAGATAGTGTGACATGAGCACGATCTATCCAAATACTGATAATGCATGTCTTCTGAAATCTTAAGTTTTGTATTGCAAACTGCTGTCAGATATGAGAAAATGTGGCTATTCCTTTTCTCAAGAATATTGACTTTACTGCACTAATGACACTTATACTTTTTATCTCTGTCATTTTGATTTCAGCGAGCATTCCAGAGAAGACATGTTGATTATTCTGGAATGTTCCCTGAAATCAAAATAACAGACACAAAAAGTATGTGTTGTGATTAGTGCAGTAAAGTCAATATACGTGTCTTCGCTATACTTCTGTATACTTTCAACAAGCCCTAACTTCATGAGGATCTGTTCTCCGAGTTAAACTCTCTGTGTTTGGCAATCAACATTGTCTGTATGAAATTAGTGCTAGTATACCTTCTAAGTCTGCTGTGCTGGTGATTCATTTGTTCATGTTTAAATGACTGTGGAGGTAAAATATGAAAGTTTAAAGTTGTGTGTCAGTGCAGAGAGGCTTTAACACCTGCAAAAAATGCTTCCTCTCAGTTTCATGTGGTGAGTTGTGTCCCAAGCAGTTTAACTCTGGAACTTGAGCTCTTGGCAAATTAAACTTCAGGTACTAGTAGTTTAAGCTAATCTGCTCATATGAAATACAAGGCTAATTTGAAATGGAAGAAATATGTACCTACCTTACTATACAAGTGATCTGAAAATACATATGTTAGGATTCTTCTTTTGAACTGTCATGTTATATATTATATGAATGCACATTCCTGTTAATGACATTAGAATACTTCATGTTTCTTTACACATATATTATTCCAAGATGCAATTCATGCATTCTCTTGAGAATTTTTTCTCATTTGACTGGGAGCCTCTTATTGTGTTAACTCTGAACATCAAGTTCTGGACAGATTTTTCTTCCTCAAAAGAAAACTAAGTGTGAATGTCTTTCCTTATTCATGATTTTTTTCAGGCCAGCCATTCAGTATATAACAGATTTAGCAGATGCATGTCTAAATGAGGATCGTTATGCTTCTGAAATTCTTTTGCTTGTTCTTTTACCATTGTTTGGTATTAGTCTAACAATCCTATGTTCTTCCAGTAGCTCTTCAAGCATTTCTACTGAATATAAATAAAATGGAAGGAGAAGACACACACGGTAAACATATAAAAGGTCCATAGATAAACAGAAAACATCAAGAACCCAAACAAATAAAGTGAAAAATAAAAAGACGTAAAAACTCATTGAATATGCAATGGTAATAGTAGTCAGATATAGGCATAGGCAGACTATATTTTCAGAAAACAGCAGCACATAGACTCATTCAGTTCAAAATGACCATAAAAAAAAAAATAGATAAATAAGAACAATATATTTCATACATCGGATTACATTTCTACTGAATATGTTCTGTATAGTTCCTTTCCTATTTTATCACATTTAGATCATTGTTCTGTTGAGTATGGAACATCTGCTGCATTCAGCTGTCCTGTGTTTTTTTTTTTCTCATGTTCAGCAAGTCAAAAATAATTTCCTCAATCATGCTATATGGAGGAATGATTGTATGAAGAGTTTCTCCCCCCAATATTGTGTGACAATAGAGGTCGAATATATTAACTTGGGGGGGGGTGCTTGCCGTGCACATGGGCAGCAACCCACAAAAGAAAAAATAGTCATTGAAAATTAGTTTAATTTACTTTTTAATGAATACTGGAGGATGGTACAGTGGTGTTGAGGTTAGCGTTGTCACCTCACAGCAAGAGGTTCTCTGGTTTGATTGTCAGCTGGGGTGCCTTCTGTTTGGAATCTGCATCTCCTCCCTGCATTTGTGTGGGTTTCCTCTGGGTGTTGTGGTTTCTTCCCACATTCCAAAGACATGCAGTAGGTGGACTGGACACTCTAAATTGGCCCTAGGTTTGAGTGTGTGCATGTCAGTGTGTGGTGCACCCTCTGAGAAGGATTGGGCCCCAGGCAACCAACCCGACCCCATAAAACCCATACCTACTACGGAAATGAGCTGAAGGGCGCTTGTTGCTAGATGTGCTAAAATGCATGGGTGCGAATCCAGGATCCAGGAAGGAATGAGTACTGATTGTGATTTTTTTGGTGTTTAGTAGAGTTCAGTTTTGGAGGTGTGCCTTTTTCAAAGATTTGTAGTCTGTTCCCACCTTAACTTCTTTACCGCATACATATTTATGGAACTTCTCACATCCATACACTACTGCTAAGAGTTCCTTTTATTTTGAAATATACTTCTTTTATGGAACCATATGCAACTGGAATTGCAGAGGATCACACTTCCATACCACTGTTAGAGTCATCTGCTTGTAACCCAGCTGGCTTCTTCACATGACATTCATAAAATGGACCATTTATGATTAACTTCAGTAGCATTTCAAAACTTTTTTTGCTGTTGATTTTCAAGTTTTATCTCCTCTGATGGCTTAATTAGAAACACAGTTATCTTTGATATGTTAGGTCAGAAACATTGTAACATACTACATCATTACAAGAAATCTTTGTAATGTATGCTAGTTTTCTGGTCTTGTCGTTTGCCAACTTGTGAAAGTTTTTTTTCTTTAGTCAAAATTCAGAACCCCCTGATGTTCAACTATGGCATGCATAGTTCAGTTCTGTCAATCTTATTTTACACATTCTTTTATTTACCTTGAAATTATGATGTATTATTCTATTCAGCAGCATTATAGGTTCATAGGTGTGTACTAGGCTAATGGCCCTGGAGCCTATATAAGCCTAGCCCAAGAAGATTCCTTGGCATAATGCAGCCAAAAGTTAGTTCCCAGTGCCTCTGTCAAGCAAGGACACTGAAGTGATCCCTGGGGTGAACTTCCTATTTCCCACCCACTCATCAAGATTACTCTTAAAGAGGGCCAGTGAAGTGCTCTGCTTGACGTGAATGGGAAGTTTGTTCCAGAGTATGAGAAGTCCCTGGGTTAGGAACCTGTCCCTCCAGCATGTTCAATTTATTGTGGTAATGAGGTTAAGATCCCTGGAGCATGTGGCATGGTGGGATTGGGATTTCTTTAGGTGTAGCATATCTAGCAGCTCTCGGTCAGACATGGCTTTGTAGATCAAGCAGAGGTTGCCTCTAAGTAGGCGATAAGAGACAGAGTATAGCTGGAGTTTTTTGAGTCTGTCCATATAGGGCATGTATCTAAGGCCTAAGATCCTCTTAGTGAGGTATTTTTGTGGCCTTTCCAGGTGTAAGTGTCTAGTGAGGTACATACCAAATGGATCATTGTATTCTATAATAGGTCTAATGAGGGACGAGTAGAGAGGGATTATGACCTATTTCTTCCTGGATGAGAAACCTTTTGTAATGAGATGTAATTTCAGCAAGTGGAGGAAGAGGTCCCAGAGTCAATCTGTGACCAGCAGATTATAGTGGAGCAGTTAGAATTTCCAGGTAAGAGGTAATACAAGTTTAAGATAAACAGTGGCAAGGTTTATAGGGCTGGGCTAAAGACTACAGAAGGAAGGAGAGGGACAAGACAGAGTAGAGTCAGATACACTGAAGAAGGTGCAGTGTGGACTATAAGAAATACAAGTGAGGTGGGAGTTAGGAGAAATTACAGAGCCTAGTGTAGAGAACCACCCAGTGGCCAAAGGTTAAAACTACAGGCAGCACTAAAACAGAGGAAAAGAAGAAGTAGGACTCAGCTGGTGTAAACAATGTTAAAGCCGAGAAGCTTATCATGGGGTAGGAGGGGGATAAAACTGCTGGGTAACTGGCTCAGGAGGGAGGTTTCACACAGCAAACTGGACTACAAATAGTTCTTTGTATTATTTTAAAAAATATACAATTCAGCTTCAGAGCCTGTATGAGAGGGGAGACACACTTTCTCTATTTCTATAGATGGAAGGGTTTTGAATGTAGGATTGTAACTTCCTTGCAGATGAGATGGCTTTCTTTTGTTTTGAGAGGGGTCCTTGTAGGGCAGGCAGGTAGATTCACCAGTCAACAGCAGGTTTAGAGGTTGAAAAGATTAAAAAGAAGCAGACCTGCTAGGGCCAGGGATACACAGCAGCCAGGAGAAAGGTTAGGCTAATAAGGATCATACATCAGTTGGAGAATCAATAATGATTCCCAGTTTGCAATCATCATCTGCAAACTTGGTCAGCCAGAGTCCCTTTATGTTGGCTTGAACTTCAGAGAAGTAGATGCCAAACAGGAGAGGACCTAAGACCAATCCCTGTGGGACACCACTTGTAACTGGTAGGTAGTCAGATTTGGAGTCCGCTACTTTCACAGTGTGGGTTCTATCAGTGATCCAGTTGGCAACCCATCTTATTACATAGGGGTTTATACCTAGTTAAGTGAGTCTATCGATGATTCCTGAATGAGATCTTTTTGTGGTGTGTGTGTCCCAGCCTGAAATAATAAACCATGAGTTATATTCACAATGCCTTTGAAACCTCCAATTACTTGCACAGCAGTCTTTGGAATACCTCTGGTTATAATGAAATATTGAAGAGAAATACAAGGAATTTATACCTTCCTATTGGTATATTAAATGTATGCAGTTTGGTCTTCTAGAAAAAAATGCTATAAAAACCTGATTTGCATCTAGTACTGAGAAAACTTTAACATCTGACATTCAGACTCATACTGCAACTATAAGCATTGAGTAATAATCTATTTCAGTAACAGTATTCAGACCTGAGGACCAATGCAAATATAGTCGGTTTTCACAGTGGTAGCCATATTATACATCCATTCTCTTGGGTCTGCTTGCTTCTTTAGGATTTCTAAGAATGCTAGTCTATTAATTTCCTGCTCAACTTGACTTTTGAGGGCTGTGGGTAATTTTCAAGAAGCATGTATAATTGATTCTGCATAGTGTTTCATTTGTATGGGACTTAGTCTTAGCAAGTCTACTAAGCCTGTAAATAAACCGGCATACTTACACAGGTTATCATGCCCTACACACACACACAGTCTTAGTTTTTTGCATTATGAACTAACTGTGCCATTCATAGATTCTTGCAATCCACGTGACTGAAAATATTAAGATCATTTACATGTGTAAAGGTAACTATTTGGAGGAAAAGAAGTTTGTGCTTCAAAGTTTTTCATCTAATAGTACCATCCAGTGCCCCAAAGAGATTAACAATTTTCATACAGCTCTCCATTCAGAGTTATCTATCATCAGTTATCTGACACAGTATTGACTTTTACATTTGTTTACTTTAAATGCAGCATTCTATCCATTTTAGACAAGTGGGCTGTGCAGCTAATTTCTAAAGTTTATGCAATAATTCTCAAAATCTTTTTTTCCATCAAAGAAGGATTGCACATACAGCTTACACAGTGCAAATGAAAATGTCATGTTCACATTTCTGTTTAGCCAACATTCTTTTTAGCAGACGTGGTTTGCTTGTATACATTTTAAAGACATGTTATTTTCTAGTGCAGGGTCTGCAGGCTTAATGGAATGTAGGATACCTTTTTCCATCATGCTTATAGCCATTTCTGCTGTACTCTTAAATTTCAGAGCATCAATACTCGTCTGAATTACATTTTGAATTGCCCTGTAGTTTTGTTTTATTTATTTATTTTTAGTTCAGTAAAAAAAGCATCTGCAGTCTCCATATGATCTTGCTGTAGATAATGTCTAATAAATAGCAATCATTTCTGGAGTGGCAATAATTATATTTTTTCTCTGAATGCTATTTTGTTGTCCTCATCTTCAGGGGAAGTAATGGTTAAATACCTTTTCTTCACTGGTAACGTGGGAATGCAGCACATTGTTATTTCTCTAGATATTTTAGCTAACCAAGTTATATTAAGGAATAAATTGAATTTCTGGATCCAACACTTGCAGTTTTCCACAAAATATTTTTGTAGTGAAAGAATCCCTGCCAGAGTGCATTTTATTTGTTTTGTTGACCAGATTAGTACCACTAGGCCTTTGGCCTCTCTTCAGTTGAGATCCAAGGTAGAATTCAAATTTGGCTAGGCCACAGGTGAACTTTACTTACTATTTCTAAGAGAAGTGTATGTATGTGACTCTTATTCCTCATGCAGAGCGGCTGTGACAATTGGTGATATGAAATATGATTTGGCAGATGAGAACAACATGATGGGTAGCTCCTTCATTTACAAAATAGCAGAAGTGGAAAATACCAGAACTGATGTGAATGATAAAAATAAAGAACTAAGTCTGAGTGAGATAGTTGTAACAGAAGGGTTGGAGGAGTTTGTTTTGGAAGAGACCACCACACAATGGGAAGTTGTTGTTATGGAGGTGTTAATGGGGTATTTGCAGATGATGTACTGGTTTTCATAATTGTGAGCAGCTGTAGCAAGCCAATAATTTGGGGAGGATAAAAAAGAAACTATTACTGTAAAATTAACAATGGGCAAGGATTGCACAGGTACAGTAGTAAAACAGTGAAGTCTTTTGCACCAGCAATCAGGGATAGTAAATCAGAGCTGAAAGCAGAAGGCCAACAATTAGAATAAAAAGCAAGAAAGAGTGCTATAAATGAATATGACATATAGGAAAATATAATGGTGACATTATGCTTTATATGTTCATAGATTAAACACCTTAACCATTAGGCCACACTCCAAATGCTTAAAATATGAGATCTGTGGTTAGTTTGCATAAGGAAATATTTTGAAATGTTACATTTGAATCTAATTTTTATCATGGAAAATTGTTGTATTTGTACATATTTCCACAGAATGAATGCTTTTCTGGGGTGAAAACATTAAAAAAAGATATTTTTTTACAGTTTTGAGCAGTTCGGTTTGGTCTGTGAAAATATAATAAAACCAAGAGATGATAAAATTGTTTGGGATAGGGGAATGGGCAGTAGAGATTGTTTTAAAAATTGACAAACATGCGATAGTACAACTTTGTAATGTTACATACATTGCAAAGGCCAGAGGTATATTAACATAAGCAGGCCAACCCAAATCATGTTATTTCTGTGTGAACACTGGTCATTTATTCAATGAATATATTAAAATGAAATGTTGTCAATATGGACAAAAGGGACATAATAAATATGTATAAAGCTGAATGTAGAACATGAAAGATGGATGGCCATTTTAAGTTTGACTACAAGGACAAACAGTAGCTAATGAAAGAGAGAGGTGATATTCTCCAAAAAATATATTTTTGAATAAGATAAAAAGGAAGGAATTAAAATGGAGGACAATGAAGAGACAGTGTAAGAGCAAATCAAAAACTAGACTTGATAGAAAAAATAATTTAAAAACATATAGACATGACTCTGGAAATAGGTTTGAAATATTTAGAAACTGATAGTATAATCAAGGAGGCAAAATGTGGGTGCAGAGAGAGGGAGAGAATATAACAAAATTCAGTAGGGAAGTGTGAAAGTAAAACTGAAAATTCAAAAATCTTTCACACATTTAAAAATAATTGAAAGTATGAAGTTAGTTATTCTAAATGTGAACTGCATTTTGAATGATGTCTGGAGATTTTTGGTTTAGAGGTGGAGTATAAAATTTGATGTGAATATTTTATGGGACACACAGTTTATTACTGAAATAAGATTTTATCAGAAAAAATGGTAAGGGAAGATTTATGGACTTTGGGACAAGTCTAGTGTTTGAGAGTTTATCTTAATATAAGGTAAAGACAAGTAGAATAACTATAATAGATATATCAAACAATGTTTAGATTTATATGCACACGTAGACAAAATGGAGAACAGTTTAAAGATTTGAATTTCTGGAAAGCTAAATATAAAATATTAATGGGGGATTTTAATTGAATTTAAGGGGAATAAAAAGAAAATAAATTAGGATGTTAAAACATTAAAGAAATTCTGAGAAGGAGAAGGCTAACACTGGGTAAACAAAGAGAATTAATTTACAATGAAGGGGGAAATAATGGAAACCCATTAGTTTTATTATCTGAATGGTAGAATTGTTAGAGGGTGGACTCACAGAATGAGTTTTTTCAGACCATGTAACAATTTGGATAGAAGTTTGAGGATGGAAATATAATTAAAGATGGTAAAGTTGTCAAAACGTAGCAGGAAATACTGAATAATTTGAATTATGAGGGGAGATTAGACAGTTGTGGAAAGCTATCTCAGTGATAAGCATTTTTGAATCTAGGATGGAATGGTGGGTTACTTTTAAGGAAAATTACAAGAAAGTATATTTACAATTGGAATTAAACCATAGAAAAAGAGAAAATAGGAATATACAAGATTAATGTATCAGATGGAACAGGAGCGGGAGAGAAATAGTTTGGAGTATTCTAAGAATGAAAAAGGAATTAGTTGAAAATATCAGAACAAAATATTGTAGAAGCAAATAAATGATATTTAAAAGGAAAGAAAGGTGTACTTCATATTTAGCAAAAAGAAAAAAATGAGCAATTAGTAATACAAACATTAAAGGATGAGAGTAATGTACAGATTGAATGAAATGATGCAGATTATTGAAGGGTATGTTATTGAAATTTACAGAAAGGAGACAGGTAAGGACAATGCAAACTGGAGTGTGGGCATAAGATATGATGAAGTGAAAATGATGAGGTATGAAAAATGTAAGAGTATATAAAATGTAAATGTGCAAGTATGTAAATGAAGGAACTTATTTTTGATAAGTGCTGTGGGATCTTTCACATACACCTGATCTACCACCAAGTCATGCAGGCGTGACCTCACTTTAATGTCTTATCCAAAGGATGGCACAATCAGGAGTGCAACATCCCCATTATGCTGCACTGCAGTTTCAGTGGAAAATTAATTCAGGCACTTATTGTGGGGTGATTCTTGAAAAAAAAAATCTGTCACTGATGCAGATGTATTGATTTAGTTCTGGGATATGTTCCTTACTTCTGATACCATGTATTGTCAGGTGACTTTACATCTCTCTGATGGAAGAGAGGGGGGGAACTTTTGGGAGGTCTATAATTCAACTATGGAGTGTTCTATACCACATGACAAGCAAAGAACTGTATATAGCTCATTAGAATTAAAGATGACAAGAAAATAACTGTAGCTAGCTCCTTAGCATTAAAGATACAGGTTACCTCTGAAATAGCGCTGTGTCCAGTTGTCTTACTGCATCTTTGTTCTTGATTTAACATTTGTTTTAAAATTTTCTTGTACACATAAGATTAGTTATTGATATTGCTTGTATGCCATATTTTTTCATATAAGGAAACAGTCATAATTTATATATTTTGGAATATGAGCATAATTATGTAGGGTACTACGTAGGGAAAGTGAGCCAGTATGTTAGTATCTGTTATAAGATGTGTGTTAAAGACATTAGCCTGATGGAGAACAGATGTTCTCCACAAAGGTATTAATGCATGAGGAGAGCCCAGTATCACGTCCGTGGCTTCACAGCAGCATATTAAGCAACTGTGAATTGTGGATTGATAAAAAAGTAATAATCAACCACTATCCTGTTTATGCTTACTAAATATAGCAGTTTAGTGAGACTAAAAATAAAAGTAGAGACAATCAGAACAATTGAATCAATTAATAAAAGCCACTGCAGAGTGTGCATCAGAGAGGAGGACAGGAGAGTATATGAGAGAATTCTGAACAAAGCAAACGATAATGGGGATACAAAGACCAAAAATGAATTCATTTTTAAATATTTATCTAATTCGTATTAAAGGTTTTATCTGTTCATGAGAATTCTGATGAAGTCTGATTAAGTTGGATTAACAGTCAAAAGGCCTTATTTTATAGTATTACAATGCTGTGGAAATTCAGGCAGATGCTGTTTGCTATTATGCTTATTTCATTGTTTTTGATTGGTGTACACTCAATGGCACTGCACCTTCCTTACTCACCTGTTTACTTATATAAAAAGCTGAGAGTAAAATGTTTTGCAGTAACATTTTTTTTCAGGAACAATAAGTACAAAACTACAATGTCTGGATTTATTGTCTATCCAAAAAAATCATGCATTTGTGAATGACAGAACAAGTATAAGCAAAATCATGGCCCGTGGAGTTGTGGGTGGTGGTGGGGTTTGTACCGCTTTGCAATGTAAGCACATTTCTGTGTGTGTGTGTGTGTGTGTGTGTGTGTGTGTGTATACACACATCTGAGTTTTTTTATATATGCGACTGTCTCTAGCACCTCATGTGTCTGTGAGAGTATACAAGTTAAATTTATTCTTAAATACTTAACGTATATTTTGGATGCAAAATATATCCTCCAACAACAATTACATACCTTTAGCAATCCTGGGATCTATTGTACATCAAACATATAAAAAAGTATGCAGTAATAATAATAAATACAAAACAATGTTTCACATAGCCAATTTTTTGAGTACAACAAGGCATTACAAGGAAACTATACCTTCTAGGTGTGTGAAGTCCTTCCACCTCCCATGTTGTCCTCACAAAACACCTTGGCAGGCTATTTCCCTGCAAGACCCATCCTGTTGCTTGTTTATGCAAGCAATAATGCCTAACATGGTGTGTGTTACTGTGTAAATTATGTCCACCCTGGGGTGTTATGAGGGGTCTATATTGTCTTGTTGAAACAGCATAACAGCGAATGCCGTTTCAGTGACAAACAGCAAACTGCAAATACAGTGAAAGCCCAGGTCACTGATTTTGTTTCCTAGGGGAAAAAAATTGGTAGACCAACAAAACACAACGCACAACTTAAAAAATTCAAAGTGGGGGGCTCTGCCCCCCACACTCTCCCTAACTAAATTTACCAACTCTGAGATCGCACTACAGTGGGATAAAAAGCAATGTTACTGCAACGGCCACTTTTTTTTTTTCAGAGTAAAACACATTCTGGAGGGCATTATTATGCTTAGAGAATGGGCTGTCTTTAAAATGTATGTATTTACTTACTTTTTTATTACTATATTATTTTATTTATATATTTTTGATGTAAAATAGCACCTCCTCCTAATGTTTCAAAGTAGCTTTAGTATATGTAAATGGTATTGGAGGAAGCATTTTATATCCAAATTATAACATTTTTTGAAATCTATCCAGATATCTACTTTATTTTTTGGACGCTTACTTCTAAAATGTGTGATTTACCAGTCATTGGGATTGATGTCACTAAATAATGACTTGCATTTGACTTTCAGACATTATTTCCTTCATAAAATTCATGCTAACACGAATCTTGTTATGAAATAATGAAGTAATTTTATAAGAGCAATTTTTAAAATGTATTCCTGCTCTTGAGCCTTTGTTCCCCTTTATTTCAGGTTTTATCCAAATTTCATGAACTAAGGGGTCCAGAGGCACTGCTACTGTCACTGGTCGAGCTCACTCTCTCTTACACACACACACTCTTGCACTTCAGAAAATGCATGCTACCACAAATCCTATTATTGAAGCACCTTTGTGAATCTATAACAGCAATATTTAAAATACATTCCTATTTCTGAGCGTCTGCTGCCCCTTTATTTTAAGCTTAATCCAGGTATCTTGAACTAAGAGGTTGGGAGCTATGTAAGCCTCTTAACTGTTGCTACCACTGCTCTGTCGCTTTCAGTCTTCACTCTCTCTCTCTCATATACATACAACTCACTTTCATGCATGCAAGCATGAATAAACTTACATGTGCACACTGTTTAAAAAACTGTATACATTTATATATATATATATATATATATATATATATATATATATATATATATATATATAGATATAAAATACACAAACACACACACACACACACACACACACACCCGCACACATGTATATAAAATTAGTCCGAGCTCCATGGCAGCTTGATATGGTGCTGTGAAGTGACAGAGCCATTTTTCAGTGGCTATTACCTGTAAATCTACAGGTCTCCCATTCTGTAATATATAGCATAATACGGTAGCTTGAAAATAAAGTTACTGATTTTTTTTTTACCCTGACTGGTGATTAGCCAGCTGTCTGAGCCTTATTACTTACCATGTTAGTTTGGGACTTGCCTTATATGAATGATTCAGTAAAGCATAGGTGACTCAGAGAAGACTGCACATATAAATAATGATAGTAACTGTTAATCGTAGCAGTATTGTTTATATATGTTTTTGTAAAGGTTTTGGTTTTTGATATGAATTTTTAAAGATGGTTGATACTGTTGTAGTGTAGTTTTCTGAGTATGTCCAGAATGGTTAACCACAGGTAGAAAGCTCTTAAAAGTTTCTAATTTAACTAACCGGAATAGGTGGGAAACTCTGAATGTAATTGGGTGTCTGATGGAGCAGCTGCCTAGAATTATTACTGTCAGATGATTGGCTCTAGGCAATTTATATCATAAATTGCTGCAATAATACATGGTTGCCAGTGTTCATGTTTACCCTACCTTTCCGCAAAACATATGGAAAGTTTTAATGGAACACGGTATTTTATCGATGATGTGTGAGAAATGCCTGTCAAATTGAGACAACAGCCATTAAAAATATCAGGCATGTTTACAGGAGATGCCAAGGCAGTTTCTTAAGTCTATGGGATTTAAGTTACAAGATGGCTTCAGCCAGTTTTATTGTCTTCTGAGGTAACTGCCTAATTTTTTTTTTATTAAACTTATGTAGTTGACTGCTAATTTTTGAATGAATTACTTATTCTAAATGTGTTTCCTTTAACTTAGATGCACTGGTCTGCTAGTGGTTTTCATCTGCTTACATCTGCTGTAACAAATTCATACTTTGATGTCTTGCAGATTGTGTGCAGGATGCTATTTCGAATCACACAACTCATAAGTTCATAGGTGTGTATTAGGCTAATGGCCCTGAGGCCTTTACAAGCCTGGCATAGTGCCTCCCGACCTTAGTTCCCAGTGCCTCTCTTGAGTAGAGCCACTGTAGTTATACCTGGGGTGAATTTTCTGGTTCCCATCCACTCATCAAGATTTCTCTTGAAGAGTGTCAGTGAGGTGCTCTGCTTGACATGTATGGGAATTCTATTCTATAGCATGAGCAAGTCTCTGAGTTATGAACCTGCCCCATCAGCATGTTCTGTTAATTGTGGTAATGAGGTTGAGGTCTCTGCAGCGTGTGGTGTGGAGGGTTTGGGATTTCTTTAGATGTAGCATTTATAATAGAGCTGGGTCAGACATGGCTTTGTAAGTCAAGCAGATATTGCCTCTAAGTAGGCGATATGAGACAGAGAATAGTTGGAGTTTTTTGAGTCTGTCCATATAGGGCAAGCGTTTAGGCCAGGATCCTCTTTGTGAGGTACTTTTGCGGCCTCTCCAGTTGTTGCAGGTGTCTAGTGAGGTACATGCCAAATTTGGAACTGGACTCAATTGGCCTAATTAGGGAAGAGTAGAGGGAGACAATGACCGCTTTCTTCCTGGATGCAAAACCCTTAGTAATGAGATATGCTACATAGAAGACTTTCTCATCCCAGTGGCAATGTGGTGATCAAACTAGAGGTTGCTGTCAACCTGTGTTCCCAGATCTCTTATAAGGCCTTCTGTGTTCAGTGGACTACCATCGATGTGGAAATTCATGGGAACCATTTCCAAAAGGGGATGATGACACATTTTTTGGCTTTAAGCTTAAGGCCATGGTTCTGACACCAGTCGTTGGTCTCTGTGAGCCCATTCTGTAGGATGTCAGCATCACTTGGGGAGTTAGTAATAGATCCCAGCTTGCAATCGTCTGTGAATTTTGTCAGCCAGAGTCCCTTTGTGTTGGCCTAGACTTCAGAGAAGTAGATACCAAACAGGAGTGAGCTCTATATTATAACATCGAAGTCTAAAAACATCGAATGTTATAATATCGACCCTATTCAATCAAAACACCACAAAACCGAACAGTCAGAATAGCAAATGTTTTCCCAGGGAAAAAATTTGCCGTTCCAACAAACATACACACAACTCAAGCACACCAAAATAAATAATCCACACATACACTTCATGAAACCCTACACTAAACCAGACATACACAACTAGCTACCCACTTACCTTAACCCAACCCTAACCCTAAGGTCCCTAACTATTGTGCACTCACCTTACCCGCTTCCTAACCCTAACTCACCTACTCCACCCTAACCCTCACATCCACACAATCGCACATTTACCTGACCTGCTCCCTAACCCTAACTCACCTAACCCACACCTAATTGCACACTCACCTTCATTCGCACACTTACCTTAACCCGGTCCGTAACCTTCGCTCCACAGTTGAGGAAATAGCGAAGCTGCAGAAACAGCCCACTGAATACTTTCCCTAGGCAAGTATTCAGTGTTCTGCAGCTTCGCTATTTCAAGCGTTCACTCTTCTGGGTTCGATATTATAATATTCAAAGTTTTTGAACTTCGATGTTATAATATAGACCCCACAGGAGAGGACCCAAGACCAAACCCCATGGTACTCCGCTCGTGACTAGTCAGCAGTCTGTCTTGCAGTCAGCTACTTTCACACTGTGGGTTCTATCTGTGAGCCAGTTCGCAACCCACCTAGTGATAATAGTGTATGACCCACCTTGCCTTCATCCACAGCTCTGGTGACTGACTCAAAGATGTCGACTAAGTTGAGCTGGCATGATCTACCCTTCACAAAACCAAACTGTGTGGGATCCAGAGTTTGAGGATTCCCTATATCCTTGTTTATTAGGTCCATGATGATGCGTTCCATAGCTTTGCATATCGGGATCATCAGGCTAATGGGCTGATAGTTCCCAGGGTCTGTAGTCACTCCTCCTTTGTGGAGAGGGATGACTGTAGCAGTGTGGCATTTGGTAGGGACAAAGCCTGAGGTGAGGCTGTGATTGAACAGGGCACACAGGTGAGGTGCCAGTTCACTCTGTAGTTTATGTAGAACACAGCCAGGGATGTTGTCAGGTCCCATTGAAGCTGTGTTCTTGGCCTTGGACAGTGCTGTTTTAACCTGTGCAGCAGTAATGCTGGGTGTCTGGCAATCTACTGGTATTGTGTTTGGTCCTTTGGGGGGAGAGAGGGGTAAAGTTGGCACTGAATCTGTCAGCCAGTATACTGGCAATATCTGTTGGCTCGGTATAGGAAGTGCCATTGTGCAGCAGCTCAGAGCAAATCTGAGTATTGTCATGGAGATTCTTTACATAACTATAGAAGGTCTTGTGGTTGTCTTTACTATCTGCTGTAATTCTGTTTTCATAGCTAGCTTTTAAGGATTTGATGAAGGATCTGAACTTTTTGTTGAGGCTGATAAGGGAGTTTTTCCAGTCTTGGGACTTCACCTTATTCCACATCAGTTTCCTCCTCCTGTTGTAGAGTTTGTTTATCGCAGAGGACCACCAGATTTGCTTCCTTTTTTTTGGAGGAGGGCATCTTGGTTTGTTGTGTATGGCGAGATCCATGCATTTGTGTACGTGCTCGTCCAGTGCATTGGTGTATTATTCGGCAGTCATACAACTATTCTCCATTTGCATGGGTGCAATGAAGTTAGTCACATCTGTTTTTAGGAGCCCAAAGTTAGCTTTGGAGAAGTTTTTCATGGTGGGTATCTTTGCAGGAGGGTGGGAGGGATGTGGATTTCCAAGGTGATTAGTTTGTAGTTGGATCAAACCAGGGAGGAGCTGACTATTGGTGCAGAGCAATGGTCGCCCATGTTAGTAATGACCAGGTCAAGGATGTTGCTACCTCTAGTGAGGGTAAGAACGAGCTGGTCCAGGGCATTGGAATTAATAAATTCCAGGAAATGTTGGGCTAGTGTATTGGTACACGAGTAGTTTTTCCAGTTAATGGAGAAGTAGTTGAAGTTGCATAGTAATAGAGTGTTAGGTTGGACCCTAATATTATCCAATATATTTCTATTAAGATTGTGACCCAAAGACCACTATAGTGCTGCAGCAGTATGAAGGTTCCTGTACTGCATTGACCTTGCTGGATATAATCACATGTAGATGTGGCTGTCTGAAGGTGCAGCTAATGTAATTTGCCAAGTGTTCTGCCCCTAAGGCATACACCATGACTGGAATAACTCAATATAACAATGTAAATAGAGGCTGCCTTGTACTGTATTATACAGTGCAGTGACCATCGAATGTGTTGAACTCACTGAGTGCACTGATTGCTGTCTATTGCAGCAGGGTCTCTGTTAGCACTAGTAAGCACTGTGACTGTGTGTATAGGGAGATGAATGGGACTAGATAGGATTTTGTGTGTGTTTGAGAGATTCTGACAGTGTCTGTGAATGTGTTTGTATGTATCTGTAGCTACTTATGCTTGGAAAACATGTAAGGCAATTGTTTCATCTGTATAAAGCATTCATTTCAGAGACTTGCAAATGAGTCACTAATGTGCTTTTGCTCACTGAGACTCTCTGAGAAAGTGGAAACTGTAAATAAGGGGTCCTGAAAGGCCAAGATGGAAGGACAGGTGGTGATAACAGTAACAAGAGATGAGGAGGCAGAACCAGGGTGACCATAGGAAGGTCTGCGCCACAAAGAAAGCAGGAGGCCGATGGGCAGGGAGGGCAATCTGCTAACTGGTGAAGCAGGAAGTGACAGGCACAGAGCACTGTAGGAAAAATGTGGAAGGAATGAGAAAGGGAATAAGATGTGTCACAGGGACTGAGGTAGTGAAAAGGGCTAGAGGAGATGGAATCATTAGTGCAAGGTAATAGATATGAGGGTGAAGACACAGAAGGGTGAGTTGGTGAAACAGATTTCTGGGTGCAGAATTAGCAAGATGTGGAAGGAGGAAATGATGGTGGCCATCACGTGAGAGGAGTGAATGCAAGTTGTTACATATACAGGTACCAATAAAGCTTTATAACAATGCATATGTACATGTAAAAAAGTTATATAAAATTCATATATAAATATATATGCACATACCATACAATATAATGGGCTTCAAGCTAACAGCATTATTTAAACTAGGTAAAGAATCTGCCTGTAACTTAACTATCCATTCTACTATTTAAGTTCAGAAATACTGTTAACGTCACCACCCCTATTATTAACATATACTACATTAATAACTCTGAATTTAAATTGATGTTCTTGACCTTTATGAGAAATGTGTTTACTTAATGCATTAGTTTTGATGTTTCTTCTAATATCAGACTTATGTTCAACTATACGTTCTCTTAATTTCCTTATAGTTTTTCTGACACAGAATGATGAACATGAAGTACAAGTAGCTAAGTTGACAACATTAGTAGTATTACAATTTGCTGAACAATCAAACATATGTTCTTTATTAGTTGTGTGGTATTTAAAAATGTTATTCTCTGTATAAATATCCATACAACAACTGCAGTTTAGACATTTTGTAGTACCTGGTTTACTCAAAAGATTTGTTATGCTGCCAGTTTGTTTAAAGTCCTTCTCTTTAAATTATTTTGATTTCTTTAAACAAAAAGTGGTCCATCACCACAAATTTGTTGTAACTCAGGCATTGCCATCAAAATTGTCCAATTTATTTCTATGATTTTCTTTACTTCAGTAGTTTTTATATTACAAGTAGTTAAATACTTTATTTTATAATTTTTGTTCTTTTGTGTTAATAGTAGATTAACATTACTATCCAAAAATATGGGTGTAATACTGTTATGTCTTTGATCACAGACTTCCTTATAAACCTCTTTCACCTTTCCTAAATCATATCCACTTTCATAAAATTCTTGCTCTATGCTCTGGCTGTTTTACTATTGAGATGGAAGATACTTGTGGATGCTAATGTTTCTATTGTGATTCCTATCTTTATATCCTATCTTTGCATTTTTCTTTGCTTGCCATATGGCTAATTATGAGGCATTCTAGATGCACCTTAGATAAAATTTTGAAACAATTTTATACTGTTTTGATTATTTTTGAAATGACCTAGTTATAGTACTAAATGGCTAAAATGTATTTAACTTATAATGTTCTTAGTTTTGGGAGTTGTTATAGAACATAGAATGTGATATTTTTTTTTTTCTCCTTTTTGCTTTAATAGTTCTGGAATGGCAGAGTGGTATTAATCTTGCTTCCACTGATAGGTGGGATGATTTGGATAGATTCGCTATTCAAGTCAGGAGACTTAAACTCCATGTGGAGAGTGAAAGTTGAAAACTTCATGTTTATTTTTTTGTGTAACATTTTATTCTATTTTGGTGTCTACAGCCGTATACATTTTATCCATCTGCAATGACATCAAATCTACTAGATTTATAGTTGCTAACTTACAGTTCAAGATTTCTCCAAATGGTTTCAGTTTTGTCACATCTTAAAAGTTTTAGTGTTCTCAGTTATAATTTTCCTTGGATTACTAGATAACGTATTTAAAGTGTATTTCTATTAACATCAGTGGTTTAAATAACGGTTGCAAAAGGGGAAGTTTAAATAATTTTTTTAAATGTTCTCCTGAATCATCAGACAAGAAACTCATTTGTTATAAAATAATATAGATAGACTTAATAAATACACTGTTTTAGTTCCCAATAAAATCATAAAAGGAGATGAGTAAGTATTTTGTGGAAAAACTCTATGCTTATGCCAAATATATTAAGGACATATAGTGATGATAAAGGAATGTTTTGCTCATTAATATTAGAAACTAATAGAAAACAATTCACTGTAATGTCTACTGGATACCTGGTATAGGAGTTAAAACAGTTAAACATCAGTTAGATCAGATTATTCATCTTTTAAAGGGTAGTTTAATTTTGGCAGGAGATTTTAATTGTGTATTAAATGAAAAATATTCTAATACTGCTAGGAAATGTAGAATAGCACCTTCAGCAAAAACATTAATAGATTGCATTAACCTATATCATATCAGTTATGTTAATGATTTTTCAGTCTTTGATGCTTTTTGTACCCACTTTTCACATAGATATGGATCACAACCAAGAACTGATAGTTTGTTTCAAATACTAGTCTTGGTAAGGTTAAAGTCCACTTTCTGATCACAACACAATAACATTTGAGCTTATCTTGAACCATAATAATAATCCCATTAAAAAAATACCTGCATATATAACTAACCAAAAAGATTTCAAAGAATTCTTTAATAAGGAAATTCAGACATGCATTGAATTTAATAATACTGAAGATACATCTGAGATCTATATATGGGATGCACTAAAATCATATTTAAATGGCAAAATTATGAATTGGTACACTTTAAAGAGAAGGCAGTGGGATGAAGATTTACTTGAATTTCAGGGAAAATTGATAAACTAAAACTAGAAAGTCAAAAGGACAATGACATTTTGACAAAATAAATTACAAACAAAATATTTATAAATTTTAAGTCATAAAACTAAAATAAATCTAGAAAATATTGAACTGCTCTATAAATCCAAAATCCATGCATAAATTAGTTTCTAGAACAAAACTGATTATTAAAACTAGTAATATTAAAGAGTTATATTCAGCTGACAGAAAAAGGTTACAACGATAGAAGATACTTTGAGAGTTTAGAATCCATTTCAACAAAATTAACTAATTTAATCCATTAATAGATTCACAAGATGCAATCAAAACTTTTATTAAGAAATAAAAAGTTTGCATGGGTTTCCTCCGGGTACTCCGGTTTCCTCCCACATTCTAAAGACATGCTTCTGGAGCATTTCTCCCCGAGCCTCCACTAAAAACCGAATCTGTGGAACATAGTCTGACTTTCTGGGTCAACAAATGTTAAATAAATAAAAATAAAATAAAAATAAATAACAAAATGACTGATGTACCATTGAAACTAATAGACCTACACTGATGTCTGAACTTACAAATCAAATAAATAAACAAAAACCCATTAAAGGCCCGAGTAATGATGTCATAATTACTGAACTTTATAAACTTATGCCTAAATATGCTTTAAATATCTTGCTTCATGGTTTTAATAGTTAAAGATTTAACAAAGGACCCTTTATCATGGAAATATACACTTATATATCCAATTCTGAAAATAGATAGACTCAGCTGAGTGCTGCTCTTATAGGCCAACTTCATTATTAAACATTGATTACAAAATATTCATGGCTATACATGCTAATAGAATTCAACAATTTCTTCCATATTTAATGAAAAATTATCAAACTGGATTTATAAAAAATAGGAATACTTGTATTAAAAGAATATTTACCATAATTGATTATACAGATGGCATAAAAGATAATGTAAATTTACTAAGCTTAGACATCAGCTGCACTTTTGATTCAGTTAAATGGAAATATATTTCATTAGTTTTTAGAGGAATATAATTTCTGAAATAGTTTTTTTGCAACTTATAAATCTTCTTTACGATAATTCCTTTGGCTATATAAAAATAGCCTCATATTATATTGGAGTCAGTTTTGAGTATTAAAAGAACTAAGCAAGGTTGTCGATAGTCACCTTGCTTTTTACTTTAATTATGGACCCATTTGCAAATTGCATAAGTTCAAGATCTCATATTAAAGGAATAAAAATAATCAAAGTTGTAAAATAATTTTATTTGCTGATATACGTTTGACCCTAAATGACAATAAAAAATCTCTCAATGCTCTCTCTAAAGCTATTGAAACTTTTCAATCTAAATTGGGACTTAATTTAAATAAAAATAAAAAGTTTATGTATAAATTATATACATGATATGGAGGAAAAGTTTTCTAAATATATTGTGGAAGATAATTAAATATTTAGGGATAATTAACAGAAATATTAAAAATATAATAAATATAACTTATAATAATTTAGACATGATAAAAAATATTATGGAATAAATTCCTATTGTTGATAGATGGTAGACTTTATCTAATAAAAATAATCTTAACAAAAAAATTATACATAATACAATCACTATCTTTTCTTCTTCCCACACAATGGTTAAGAGAATTTAGCTCCTTAATACTTAGTTTTCTTTGGTATCCTAATAAATTTAGATTGGGTCTCAATCATCATATAAGAGAATGGTCTTCTGGGGTATAAAATTACCTGATTTAGAAATATATTGTTTATCATCAATTTTAAAGGCAGTTAGTCTCTGGTCAAATAACAATTACAGGGCAAAATGGAAAGACATACAAGAAAGTATGTGTTTAAAATCTAATTATCAAATATTTGCACCCCACAATATGATAATTAATACTTTTCTTTGGTTATTAAAAGATTATATTTTGGACAATCAAAATCAATCAACTAATTCCTCTTCTCTCCATGATATTGATTAACTTAAGAAATTTTGTTTATAAGAATCCAGAATATAGAGCATGTTTTTTAAATATTTCCTATAGCATATACACAAAACAATATATGTACACTTAATGCATCTATGTCTACATTTAAGGAAAACAGCTAACATACTGTTTTCAGTTGATGGATAAAGAAATGTTACAATCTCTAGATTTTATATTAAAAATGTTAATTTAAACAAGGAATTGTGATTAGATATTCAAAGCTGTAGATATTCAGTAGAGAGGAAAGTTGACCTAATGCAAACATCAATAAAAAACACTGTTTCTAAATTAATTGACCTAATTATTTTGATGCATCAAAATATTTCAGAAAAAGGACTTTTATCTAAAATGTACAAGGTGATTGAAAATAATACAAAATATTGCACAGAAAACTATTAGCATTATTTTAATTTCATAAATAATTATCCAAGTGATGATGACAAGATTCTATCATCTAAACAAATCATTTCCTCATTAAAATGTAAGTTATTTTCTTGGAAATTTATGCATAAAGCATACATAACTATGCATACAAATGAATTACTGTATAAAAAAATGTTGGATGTTGGAGATGTAAATTGAACATTATAGCAGATTGGCAACATAGTTTTGCAAATGCAAAGCACTTAAACCACTTTGGAATGATATCATTTCTTACAGGTGCTATTTAATAATACATTTACTTTAAATCATTAATCTTATTTAACACTCCAATAACTTCATGTGTTAAATAAAACATCCACATCTTTGGAGTATTTTATCAATCACAAGAAAAATAATCACCAAGAATTGGAAAAATGAATTGACTCCATCTTTGAAAGAATTTATAACCATTGTAACCAAAGTCTGTCATCTGGAATTACGATCAAAGAACAACCAGAACTACCATTTCTTATAACTCTTGGTTGAAACTTAAAGAACTGCTAAATAAACCATCATGAATTGTTTAGAAACAAAAGATTCCATAAACATATGAAGTTTTTTTTCTTTCTCATGTGTACTAGACACCTTTGTAAATAGTTGATGTTTGTTATTTTGTTTTGGTACTTTCCAGTCATTGTTCTTTTAATTTGTTATATATTTTGTTACATTTTGTTATCCTTCTGTAAAATCATAAAAGTATTTAAGCAAAAAAAAAAATGGTGGTCCCTCTACAGACTTCTGTAATTATAGACCCATCAGCCTCATAAGCCTTATATGCACTGCCATGAAACATATGACAGATGTCATTTATGCAAACACAGGCAACTTAACTGATCTAAATCCCTATCAATGTTGTTTTGTGAAGAGCAGGTCCTGTCTCCTGAACCTAATAAGTTTCATTGCAAAGGTTACAAGGGCTTTAGACAGTGTTCATTCTGTGCAGACGTCTCATCTAAACTTGGCCAAGCTTTTGGCATTATCTCCATGCTGATATTGAAATATTAGACAAGCTTAATGTAAATTAATACATTGTCTGCTGGATTACAAATTGCTTATCCAACATATCACAAGTTGTGAAAGTTGCTGGTTCACTCTCTGAATGTAAATTTGTAACTATTCGGTTATCACAAGTGTCAGTTATAGGCCCTTTCCTGGTTGTCATGTATTTTACAGATGCCCTAGTCAATATCTAGAAGTGTAATTGTCCAAGTTTACTGAAGACAGCAAAGTGGGCAGTACTATCTGCTTATCCCCGATACAAAAGAGCTCAAGCAAGAGCTGTAATGTACATATACATGGTGTATTAAAAATGATCTCAAATAAAATGAATAAAGTGCAGCATAGTCATGTCTGGCAGAAAAGTTGTTCCCACCTCATATGTTGTAAATGGTTCTCCTCTTCTGACACATAGTTACAAGTGACTTAGGTACTTTGGTGGATAGATTCCTCTCATTTGATCATTATTTTTCCACTGCAGTCAGGATATCATTCCATCAGGCCCAGTTGATTTCCAAGGTAATATCTTCAGTATCCAAATAAGTTATCTTAACGCTGTACTCTTCCCTTATTAGACCCATTATTGAATGCATTGCTCTCTTTGGTATATACAAATCCAAGCAAGTCATTCAGCTGGAAAGGCCCCGAAAGTTTCTAACTAAAAAAAATTTATAGACATTAAATACGTCAACTACACCAAAAGGTTAGCACGACTCTCCTGCTTGTTTTGCTTTTCAAAGTATGAATGGCCCAGTCCTATTTGACCTCATATTTCTTTGCAAAATCACTGCTCTACAAACACCTGAATTAAGGACTTAAATCTGCTCCAACAAATAAACAAAACTCAAGCAAGAGAGAGTGGTTCCTAACTTAATGTATTCCTAGCCTATGGAATAAGTTACCACTACAGGTCAAAGTACTACTTTGGCTACCTGTAAGGCTAGTCTTAATGACTGGGTGAGTCAGCACAAATTTGTACCAGAGTTATGTACTACCCTGCTTGATTTGAAAGGTGAGCATTATTACATGCTTAGCAAGGGTGGCAAGAACTTTGTCATCAGTGTTTGTCTGATAAAAGGTGTGTATGACTATGCATTGTATGTTCCTCATGATCAATTTTCTAGTATGTTTCTATGAAAACTAGGGGTTAAAGGGCAAAGGGAAGCATGAACTGGAGGGACTGGATTGCTGCATGACTAAATGGTAAGACAAAGGTGAAGTGGCATTAAGAATAAGAAAGGTGATTAATAGATACCCTAGGGCATCGGTCCTGTTTCCAGCACTCTCTATAAAGTTAGTTGCAAATATACTTGTGGGAAAAGAGGACACATCAACCTTGTCACTGATGACAAAAAGATAAATGCTGCAGTGGGAGAGTCGATCCATCACACGTAAATTAGATCCTCATGAGCAGATTGAGAAAGGGATGGCAGCAGAAAACAGCATGCTTTGATGTCTCATTAGTGGGAAACACCCTGGAAGCAAGGAAAGGGGTATTTGAGCACTGCTGGTCTTTGTTCAAGCCATAGACCAAATAGTGTTAGTTGTTCTGAAGACCATACAAGGAGAGGAGAGGAACATCAAGCTACTGGAAGGTATGAAGACAGTCTCCACAAGGCTTTATGGAATGAAAGAGAAAGGATATGACCAGAAACTTAAGGATCTGGAACTCTTCTGAAGTGAGACCAGAAGAGAAATGGGAAACAACATAAATGAACAAGACCTGTCATTGAAATGTGAAAGATTTAGCCTGCAAAAATACAAGGGGCAGAAGTTGTTTAGAGAAAGCAGATTTTATAGAGTATTTGCATACTGGATCTGGAAAAGTACTTCATAGTAGACTAGGCTGGATTACTGACCCATGGATTGCACTATCAGCACTGGGGGAATGAGTCCATGGAGGCATTCAAGAGGTCATGGGGAACATGGAGAATGAGTAAGGGGAGGGACAGAAGTTAAAAGGGAGAACATTAAATTCATTTAAAACACAGGCTAGACAGGCTTGTTTTATCCTTCTGCTGATAAGCAATTGTGCAGTAATACTTTCAGGTATGCTTAGCACAAACGTATAGGAATACCCCCCTCCCCCACCTAGAAGTGTTACCTCAAGTAATGAATCTGTCTTCATCACCTGAAATTGCGATGTGCTTCTGCCTCTGTCATCATGTAGATTTCAACCTCAAACTCAAAACTGATCCTGTTCAACAATGTGACTAGGTGACATAAAATTCCCAGACCCTTGCATAATTCTGATAGCACTCTCTAAAGGCAAATTCAAACTTTAGTGTCTCAAAAACAGCATAATACAGCAATCTGTAAAATATCATCAAAGTTTTTTGTTGTTGCTATTGTAATAATTTCATGTAATCTTTGTAATATGACATGATTTCAGGCCTTAACAGAAATAATTATGCAATAAATTAAATTTTTAAGATGATTCCAACAATCATTTGAAATACTCTGTTCTTATGTACAATAACATATTTAATTTTGTAGATCAACGTATTTGCCATCAAAATGATTATCTATATGTTTTTTTCTAGAACTTTATTTTAAACCTTTCCTGAAACTATTGGCTTTGAAGAAAATATGGAAGACCACAGATAGAGTGAACTTTCCTCACAAAGCACCTCTGTAACAATAACATATAATAGCCACCTGTCTCCAAACCAATAAATGATGCACCTCAGACACAAAACAGTGTTTGGACAACTGGGTATGAGCTTCCAGTACACAGCAGAATTGTGGTAATATGGAGGTTTTTACTGAGCCTCATTTAATTGATGAGAATTGATTAATGTTGTGGAAGAGAAAAGTTAACAAAAGACATCCCTTATTATCAAAAGAAAAAAGCACTCGGATAGCTTCTGCTCGCCGACAATCTTCTTTGATAGCATAGCACACCCAGAAAAAAATAATGCCGAACACAGTTCTCAGTACGTTTCCATCCAAGACTTCATCAGAATGGTTACAAATGCAACTCCCTCCCATTTTATATAAAAACCACTTCACCAATAAAGCAATTAAAACAATAAATCAATTCATTAAGCTTTTTAACCTGCTTAACACAACCAAGAACCTGCTTGTGAACATAGTACTTAAACTGCTTAAAGTTACTATAAAAACATCCCTACATATTATTTTATTAAAAACTAATAATCCCTATTTATACACAATCATGAACATTTAAAAAATCTGTGTTAAAATGTAAATCTATATATATATATATATATATATATATATATATGTGTGTGTGTGTGTGTGTGTGTGTGTGTGTGTGTGTTAAAAAACATATTAAACTGAAACATAAAGAGAATGCAGATAAAAAACAATACTTTACTGCCCTCTAATGACCTAAAAGTTCATTACATTATCAAATATATAACGTCAAAAATCAAACTGTGTCACTGTCTGAAATCATGGAGAGG
This sequence comes from Protopterus annectens, assembly GCF_019279795.1. Lineage (NCBI taxonomy): Eukaryota > Metazoa > Chordata > Ceratodontiformes > Protopteridae > Protopterus > Protopterus annectens. The sequence goes on from NC_056749.1 coordinate 184,898,382, forward strand.
TCAGTACCTGTATGTTAAAATGTTAAAATTGGACTTGTTAAAACATTAAAAATCTAACTTATTAAAACATTAAAAGGTTTCTGAGGGATATGTTAATGCTTATGTACAAAAATGAATGAATAAATAAATACATACATAGGTACATAAATAGGGTGCTAGGTCACCCTATAATTTAGTCGCTCTTAATTTCAATACAGGTGCAAGGCAGACCATCTCATTAAGCCCTGGCCATTTATTCACCTCAAGGACCAACTTGCCAGTACACTTCTCGATATTCAGTTTGTGTCTCCCATGGTCCCCATGAATATCTATCTGGACTTCCTCTAGTACAAAAAAATACAAAAGTAGCCTCTTCGCATGTCAAAGTATGTTTATATAGGGCATTCCTATTATTGCCCTTTTTAATATCATAACTGCTCATATATTCTTTTTAAACACCTTTCGGTCTTTCCTACATAAAAACCCTCACATTTTCTACATAGGGCCAAACATACTACCCTTTAGAGTCACAGTTAGAATAACATTTTGCACTAATGCATCTATTTATACTAGAGAAAACAGTAAAATTGACATTTTAAATGGTACATATAACTTTTCATAGAGTCATGAAATTGATATTATATATATATATATAAAAAAGTTACCATTTCTATTTTTATCTTTATTTTATGAATTTAACATAAATTTATTAATTTATTTATTAATAAACATGAACTTGTTATAGTGATTAGTCAAGCATCAGGCTACAAGTTTTCACACATATATGTATTTTTTAGTAATATATATATATTTTTTAGCATTATATATTAGATGTTTCAGTAAGGATGGGCTGTTTGTAAAATTATGCTTTTAACTAGAAAAGTGAGCTACTCCTTAGACGATTTAATTGATTTAATTGACTTAATTAATTGATGAATTGATTGAATAATTAATTTATGAATGATTTTGTGAATACTATTTAAGATGAGAGTTTTTTAGTATGTTTAGAGATCTGAAGAAGCATACTCAGTGTGTACGTGAAAGCGCTTATCAACTTTTTTATTGGATTATAACTTCATTGGTTTATCGTGGTGGTCCAGCTTTGTATTTTTTCTGCATTTCGTTTTGTGTTTTCTAAGTCTGGACCTTTGGACAGCAGCATTACTTTTTATCTTAGTTATACAGTTATATATATTTTTTGGCAACGCAGCAGTCACATGCTACCAGATTTATTATGGAACCAACTGCCATAGAATTGGACTATGCTCATGAAAGGAAAGGTATAAGTCGGAAATGGTCTTGTATTACTGAGTTAAATACAAATCCTTTACTCAGCTTGGAATTGCAGTTACCATCTACACAAGTTCATTCAGGTAACATGGAGAATATGCAAGAATTTAATGCTCTTGTTAAGAGCTTGGAGAATGATTTATATAAGTTACAAAGACTAATATGGCAGAGATGCCATATAGAGGCATGCCTTCATTTTCAGGTCATACCTCATGGTATGAGAGTACTATGCATGCCAACGTATGGTAATACCTACCCTGAGCTACTAAAAAGGTGGCAAGAACTAAACATTGATCTAAGCAATAAATACATGAGACTTCTAATTGACTGTTTTACACCCATAGAAAATGAACTGATATCAAAGGTAGAGTCCCTGAATAGGGATCTACAGGCTCGTTTTAAAGGAGAGGTGTTTGAGAAGAGATTAGATGGCATGTATTTCCAAATAACCATGTATAGTGACAAATTGCATCAAATAAAACATCGTAAGCTGCAGAGAGACTATAAAGACTTTACCAGTGGTCAGATTTTTGTGTGGCCGAGACGTGATCATATGAACTTGAATCAATCTGATCAGAATAGCTCTATAAGGAATCCTGAGGTATATACCAACACGCAGAATATGCCAATTGCTTCCAATATCTCAGGTGTTCATACGGCTGAGACTGATGAAATTGCATCCTTGATGACATCACCACGTAGCTTCGTTGCATTAGGAAGTGATTTACCTAATGATACGCCACCACCGAATCAACAGTCCCTTGTTTCCGGTTCTAGTACATCAATGAATGGAGCAAAACTGAAGCAGTACAATGGTAACATTGAGCATTTTTTGCCGTTACCTATACAACAAAGATTTCGAGAACAGAGCAGATCAAACAGCAGAGGAAGGAGAAAAAGGAAGTTCTCTGGAGCGAACCATGGACCAAGACATCGAGTGAGAGAATAAATGGTATAGTTTTCAGTTATTCCAGTCATGAACTATCAGAATCTGACTTGACTCTTCTAAACAGAGGCTTAACTTTTATACCGTCCCAAAGTAGTTGTTTGAGTGAACATTTGGTTGATTTGAGATTATTTGGACGTTCAGTATCTTTGAAATTAATGTTTATGAATGTTAATAATGAACAAAAAGTAACTAATGAATATAAGTTTAAACGAAAGAGCTCTTTTATGCCAATGTTTTCTAATGCAACAGATAGTTTTATAAAATTATATGAGATTTCTATGAGTATTTTAAAAAACGCAAATGCTGCTTTTATAATATGACCTATCAAGAAAACAGTTCTTTATTCAGCTTATCCAATAATTTGAATATAACCATTAAGCCTGCAGATAAAGGGGGTGGGGTAGTAGTGTTAGACACAGATAAATATAATGAATTGATGTTAGAAATGCTTTCAGATGCTGCGACTTATTGTAAAATAGACAGAATAATGTTAGGTAATCTAATACATAAGATACATGATGAGCTATATGATCTTTTGATGTGTAGACAAATTTCATATGAAAAGTATGAGTTTTTTCTTATTGAACATCCTTTGGTACCATACATAAAAGGTTTGCCGAAGGTACACAAAGGAATTACACCATTACTTATGTGCCCGATAGTAGCAGGAGATAGATGGGCGACAGTTACAGTTTCGGGTTACTTAGAAAAAACACTTAGTCCTTTGATAGACAATATATCCACGATTTTAAAAGATACATATCAATTAATCAACATTATAAGTACTAAGCCTTTTAAATCAATACCCACCACATGTTTACTAGTCACATTGGATGTTAAGAACCTATTCACTTCAATACCTAATGAATATGGACTAGAAGCAGTAAGGGAGTTATTAGACCATTCATTTAACTTCAATTCTGAGAAACAGACTCTGATATGTGCTTTACTTGACATTGTTTTGAACAATAATGTTTTTATGTTCAACAATCAGTTATATTTACAGAGATGGGGTGTAGCAATGGGCACCCCTTGCGCAAACACTTATGCCAACCTTGTGGTTTATTATTGTGAACTAAATAATTTATTCAACAGTGTGTTCTTTAAGAAAGTTATACTGTATAAAAGGTTTGTGGATGATATACTTTTATTTTGGAATGGTACAGTTGGGGAACTAAAAGAGTTTGTGAACTTCTTGGAAACCACGACTAGTTTTTTAAGGTTCACGATGGAATATTCTGAGTTAACCATTGATTTCTTAGACATTACCATAACGAAGAACTCTTATGGTCTTTTATCCACAAACCTTTTTAGGAAGAAATGCTGGAAGAATACAATACTGGAATATGGCAGTATGCATCCCCGCCATATATTCCCGAATGTGGTAAAAAATCAGTTTACTAGGATAAGTAGATTATATAAAGAACCTATCCAGCTTAAAGAACAAGTGAATGTACTACAAGATCTTTTCATAGATAGGGGATATAAAATGACTATTGTAAGAAATATTAGGGAGAAAGTGTTAGGAGAAACAAGCTTGACACGTAGTGATATTACAAATAATGATTCACATGTGGATGATAAACAAGGTGGGTGTTACTATAACTATAAAAATAAAAAGAGGGATGTTTCTGTTGATGAAGTAACTTTCATCACCAGATATACCAATGATAATAGTGTAATTACAGGTATTATACATAAACACTGGCATATATTTGGCCTAGAACAAAATATTAGCAAAATTGTAGGCATACAGCCAAGATTCACATATAGGAATAGCAAAAATCTAAAGAGAATTCTATGTATCGATCATAGTGCATCAATTAAACAAATACATTCTCTGGGAGAAAGGAAGCCTTTTGGAACTTTTCCATGTGGCTCCTGTAATTTCTGTCATTTTATTAGTGGAAATAAAGTTTTTCAACATCCAAATATGGGATTCAGTTTTACACCTAGATTTTATGCTTCCTGTAATGACTCGAATCTTATCTATCTGGCAAATTGCAAACAATGCCAAGCCTTCTATGTGGGCATGACGTCTCGAAGGCTTAGAGATAGGATCTACAACCATATTTACGATATAAAAAAGAACAATCAGTTGAATGCATTAGCGAAACATGCCACTGTATATAAGGGACATACGTTTGTGTTCAGAGTGCTACAATTAGTTAAAGTTACTGAGAGAGGAGGAAATCCTATAAATAGACTGGAAACTATAGAGCTTCAATGGATTTTTAGAATGCAAGCACATCAGTTTCCAGGTCTTAATCAATATATAAGCATTAAACCAATACTTGATTCACGTCCTTTGAAATAAAGTCGCATTTATTATTTTTTATATTTTATTTGATTTTCATTTCTATGTTATGTTTTTAATGAAATTGACAGTATATATATATATATATATATATATATATATATATACATATAAAAAAGTTACCATTTTTATTTTTATCTTTATTTCATAAATTTAATATAAATCAATTTATTTATTAATAAACATTAATTTGTTGTTATAGTGATTAGTCAAGCATCAGGCTACAAGTTTTCGCACATATATGTATTTTTTAGTAATATATATATATTTTTTAGCATTATATATTAGATGTTTCAGTAAGGATGTGCTGTTTGTAAAATGATGCTTTTAACTAGAAATGTGAGCTACTCCTTGGACGATTTAATTGATTTAATTGACTTAATTAATTAATTGATGAATTGATTGAATAATTAATTTATGAATGATTTTGTGAATACTATTTAAGATGAGAGTTTTTTAGTATGTTTAGAGATCTGAAGAAGCGTACTCAGTGTGTACGTGAAAGCGCTTATCAACTTTTTTATTGGATTATAACTTCACTGGTTTATCGTGGTGGTCCAGCTTTGTATTTTTTCCACATGTCAAAGTATGTTTATATAGGGCATTCCTATTATTGCCCTTTTTAATATCATAACTGCTCATATATTCTTTTTAAACACCTTTCGGTCTTTCCTACATAAAAACTCTCACATTTTCTACATAGGGTCAAACATACTAGCCCTTTAGAGTCACAATTAGAATAACATTTTGCACTAATGCATCTATTTCTACTAGAGAAAATAGTAAAATTGACATTTTAAATGGTACATATAACTTTTCATAGAGTCATAGGTTGTTACCAGGCTAGCAACCCGGGGGGGGGTATCTAAGCCTAGCCAGAAAGAATTAGGATGTCCTTTTAGGTCTAAATTATTGAGTAGTCAGTTACCTTACAAATGATTGATTTCAACAATTGGCAAAGTTTCTGTTGTCATTGTAAGGGGATCCAGTATCTGTATGACTGGGGTGACATGATTGACAGACCTTGATGCTTTGCCAGAGATGGCCTGCATTTGTCACCCGTGAGCTTCCGGATACTGGCTAAGGATCATGCCACCACTATAGTGTCTTTTTTAGGCAGTGTTCCAAAGACCAAATTACCACAGTAACAGCTAGAAACAAATTTAATCTGAGGGTCATGCTGCTCAATGCTAGAAGTCTAAATCTTAAAATGCACTCACTCGAAGCACTCTTTAAATGGAAAACATCGATATTTGTGCTGTAACAGAGACCTGGTTCAAGGCAGCAAAAAGCACCTCTGCACTACCACGCTATAACTCATTCCACACCTTTTGGGCTCAGAGCTTGGACTGAAGCCCCAAAGGCAGTGGTGTTTCCATATTCAAAAAGGATGCGCACATCTCCTGACTGGTAGCTCAACATAAGGCATCAGAGATACTTCAGGTGCAGCTAGCATTTTGTAAGACAGTGATTCAGGTCATAGCCTGTTATAGGTCCCCAACCATGTCCCAAGACTCACACTCCACATTCTTAAGCAACATGGAGAATATTAGGGTCAAACCTAACACTTTTTTACTAATCAATTTCAACCACCCCTCCATTAACTGGGAAAACTACTCATCTACCAATACATGTGCCCAATGTTTCCTGGAATTCATTAATTCCAATGCCCTGGACCAGCTCGTTCTTACCCCCACTAAAGGTAGCAACATTCTTCACCTGGTCATTACTAACATGGGCGACCATTGCTCTACACCAATAGTCCACTCTTCCCTGGTTAGATCCGACCACAAACTAATAACTTTGGAAATCCACATCCCTTCTGCCACTCCTGCAAAGGTAACCACCATGAAACACTTCTCCAAAGATACCTTTGGGCTCCTAAAAACAGAGGTGGCTAACTTCACAGCACCCATGCAAATGGACAATAGTTGCATGACTGCTGAATCATACACCAGTGCACTGTACGAACACTTACACAAATCTTACCTCCCAACCATACCGAATTACTCAGTTTTTACTGAGTTTTGTGGTCCAAATGAAGGGGTGCCACGATTCACGAGTTGCACCCCTTCATTTCCATTTTTTTTTTTTTAATTTTCATGCTTTGAGCTGACGTCATCACGTACGCAATGACATCAGCTCCATCAGGGCTACCAGCCTGTTGAAATTGAGCACAAGGAGCTCACATCGATACTGTGCACACATTTCTGGCTGGCCTGGATGTTATGAGCAGGAACGAATGACTTTTGGGAACGTCTGGGTCTGACTGGAAATTATGTTTGGGGAACGGAGGACCTAAACAGGAGGGTGTGTGTGAACTACGACAGAAATGAATTATGTTCAGGGAATGGGAGTGTGAGAACAGACCATGTTCAGGGAATGGGAGTGTGAGAACAGACCTGTTGCAGTAAAGAAACTTTTGTATTATGATCAGGGAAGTGTGTGTGTGTGTGTGTGTGTGTGTGTGTGTGTGTGTGTGTGTGTGTGTGTCTGTGTGTCTGTGTGTCTGTGTGTCTGTGTGTCTGTGTGTTTGTCTGTGTATATGTACATATGTGGTGTAAGGGCCATGTATGCTCTCAGCTTTCCCCGATTTGCAGAATGCTGCTTGCATTTGAAGATGTGTGCTACTGTACCATTTAATGTCAACAAGAAATCGCACGTACATGCAGTTTGTAGAAGTGCCTATCCTAATCATTGGGGGTCTCTCCTACCTGTTTCATGCTGAGGGAGTAGGAATGGAGATGTCTGAAATGAGGATGATCCATAGTACATGCATGGAAATAGTGACCAAATACTGGCACTAATGGTACAAGTGCTGAATAGGGAGCCTGTGTCATGGTGAGATGCATTAACACTTTCACGAATGGTACAAGTGCTGAATAGGGAGCCTGTGTAATGGTGAAATGCATTAACACTTTCACGAATGGTACAAGTGCTGAATACGGAGCCTGTGTAATGGTGAAATGCATTAACACTTTCACTAATGGTACAAGTGCTGAATAGGGAACCTGTGTCATGGTGAGATGTATTAACACTTTCACTAATGGTACAAGTGCTGAATAGGGAGCCTGTGTCATGGTGAGATGCATTAACACTTTCACTAATGGTACAAGTGCTGAATACGGAGCCTGTGTAATGGTGAAATGCATTAACACTTTCACTAATGGTACAAGTGCTGAATAGGGAGCCCGTGTCATGGTGAGATACATTAACACTTTCACTAATGGTACAAGTGCTGAATAGGGAGCCTGTGTCATGGTGAGATGCATTAACACTTTCACTAATGGTACAAGTGCTGAATAGGGAACCTGTGTCATGGTGAGATGTATTAACACTTTCACGAATGGTACAAGTGCTGAATAGGGAGCCTGTGTCATGGTGAGATGCATTAACACTTTCACTAATGATACAAGTGCTGAATAGGGAGCCTGTGTCATGGTGAGATGCATTAACACTTTCACTAATGGTACAAGTGCTGAATAGGGAACCTGTGTCATGGTGAGATGTATTAACACTTTCACGAATGGTACAAGTGCTGAATAGGGAGCCTGTGTCATGGTGAGATGCATTAACACTTTCACTAATGATTAAAATAATCAAAACTGTGAAAGATGTCTTTTATGACCTTCTCATGTGTAGGCAGATTAGCCAAGAAGTATATGAGTTCTTGTACATAGAACATCCTGTCACTCCCACCATTAAAGGTATACCTAAGGTACACAAAGGCATATATCCAGTACCACTAAGACCTATAGTATCAGGAGATAGGTGGATTACAGCACATGCTTCACAGTTAATTGAGAATATATTAAGACCTGTAGTGAACCAGTCACCCACCATACTCAAAGATACATATGATTTCTTGAATGATATCAAAGAATTGCATTTGAATAAAAATCAGTCATATCTTCTAATTACTTTAGATGTCAAGGACCTATTTACTTCGATACCTAATGACATCGGAATGCAATATATAAATGAATTATTAGTTAAAGAAACTGATTTTTCAACAAATAGAATCATATTGGTAGACCAATTGCTAGAATTAGTGCTATTTAATAATGCCTTTGTGTTCGGTGGAAGTACCTATCTACAGAAGTGGGGGGTGGCCATGGGCACCCCCTGCGCTAACACCTACGCTAACCTTGTAGTGTTATGGTGGGAGAAACTTTATCTTTTTACACATGAGAAGTTTAAGTTCGTTAAACTTTATAGACGCTTTGTTGACGACGTCATAATCATCTGGGAAGGCAATATGGAGTCATTTGAATGCTTTTTTCTATATTTAAATACCATCAGTACGTTTTTACGTTTTACTAAAGAGGTTTCTAATCAGGAAATTCATTTCTTGGATGTCACAGTAAGGCTGACACATGAAGGCACACTAGACTCCACTCTATATAGAAAACCAACTTGGAAAAATTCCATGCTAAGTTTCGATAGCATGCACCCTTGCCACACATTTCAAGCCATAGTTAAGAGCCAATATACCAGAATTAAGAGACTATGCAGTAATATAGATGATTTGAATAAAGAAGCACAGCTCTTAGAAAAATTATTTACAGATAGAGGGTATAGTCCCACCATGGTCTCCAATACAAAGTTTGACATTCTAGGAAATATTCTATCTATTCCAAGAGACAATAAAGACAGGGAATTCAAGAGAAATGTGATAAAATCTAATAAGGATAAAGGAGCCAGAAGTAACCTTATTGGTTACACTGTTATATACACCAGTGATATCAATAAGATTCAGCAGGTTATATATACTAACTGGCATATTCTTACATTAGATCCCCTTACAAAGAGATTAGTAGGAAAGAGTCCTTCCTTTATCTTTAAAAACTGTAGGAATTTAAAGAGAATTTTATGTGGAGATGTGAACATCACAAAAGATCCACAAAGTATCCCGGTATATAACATTACAACTAAGGCTTTTGGCACTTACCCATGCCATAGCTGCAATAGGTGTGGGTACATTACTAAGATACAGAATTTTACACATCCTAGCACTCATTTTGTTTTTAAACCACATTTTCGAGCAAGCTGCAATACCAGGAACTTGATATATTTGGCCATCTACAATAAATGTGAAGCCTTCTATGTAGGACTAACAAAAAGAAGGTTGCAGGAACGCATATATAATCATCTTTATGATATAAGGAAAGCCATAGATAGTAATGCGCTGGCCAAACATGTTATAGAATTCCCTACACACTCCTTCTCTTTCAGAGTTTTACAAATAGTGGTCCCTAATGAAAGAAGTGGAGATAAAGAGAATCAGCTGGCATTAATGGAGCTTGAATGGATTCTCCGTTTGGGCGCACACATTGAACCAGGTCTCAATAGTCACGTGTCTATCAAACCTTTATTAATATCCAGGAAGTAATAAGTTAGTTTTTTGATGGACACAGTACTCATGTGTTTTAATTTTAAAGGTTTTTAAACCATGTGCTACATAAATATAGATGCAATGTTGCATTTACAATGAATTGAGTTAATGTAATAATTTTTATTTGAAGTCAATGCTTTATATTTCTTTTTAAATGTGCCATATAAAATACTCATTGATATCTTAAATATAGCTACGTAAGCACAGTATTGTCACCAGTCATTAGTGACAGGTTTCCAGTCTTGTCAGGACTTAATGATTTTATTTTTTATATTTATATATTTTTTATATCGAACAAAATTAAAATTGAATAAAGTTATATTAATTTATGTTTATATAGAATATATACATAAATTAGATATGTTTTTGAACAGTAGTTTTACATGAGTTTTTAACTAAATATATGATTACAAGCTTATAATTTAAGTTGATTTATTTATATGTACATATTTTTGCATTGTTGTTTTAGTTTTATTGTTTTAGTTTCATTGTTATACCATGTGCGCTAAAAAATTTATATAAAAATGCATAAAGTGCAGCCTATATATTCGAAGGAATGCATTAGCAGCTTTGGCTTGCGCTTTAAGTTAATAAGCGCACCCTAATGGTTAAAATGTTTACTGTTTGATGTATCTGAATGTTCTTTAGATTCTTTAGTTAGATTGAATGTTAATCAATTAATTAATTAGATAATGAGCAGACTTTCCCGCCTTGGAGCGGTTCTATAAAATATTCACACAAACTCAAATGATTTATCTGAAGAAGCGTGGATGGTACCACGCGAAAGCGCTCATCATCTTTATTTCCAATAAACCGTTTGTTCCATTTTAAAGATTGTTCGTGGATTTTGTTCCTGATACAGCAGCTTCAACATAAATTGAATGTTTCAGATGTGTATTGGTGCTAAACTTTCTTCTACATTGAACTTTCACTAATGATACAAGTGCTGAATAGGGAGCCTGTGTCATGGTGAGATGCATTAACACTTTCACTAATGGAACAAGTGCTGAATAGGGAGCCTGTGTCATGGTGAGATGCATTAACACTTTCACTATTGGTACAAGTGCTGAATAGGGAACCTGTGTCATGGTGAGATGTATTAACACTTTCACTAATGGTACAAGTGCTGAATAGGGAGCCTGTGTCATGGTGAGATGCATTAACACTTTCACTAATGGTACAAGTGCTGAATAGGGAGCCTGTGTCATGGTGAGATGCATTAACACTTTCACTAATGGTACAAGTGCTGAATAGGGAACCTGTGTCATGGTGAGATGTATTAACACTTTCACTAATGGTACAAGTGCTGAATAGGGAGCCTGTGTCATGGTGAGATGCATTAACACTTTCACTAATGGTACAAGTGCTGAATAGGGAGCCTGTGTCATGGTGAGATGCATTAACACTTTCACTAATGGTACAAGTGCTGAATAGGGAGCCTGTGTCATGGTAAGATGCATTAACACTTTCACTAATGGTACAAGTGCTGAATAGGGAGTCTGTGTCATGGTGAGATGCATTAACACTTTCACTAATGGTACAAGTGCTGAATAGGGAACCTGTGTCATGGTGAGATGTATTAACACTTTCACGAATGGTACAAGTGCTGAATAGGGAGCCTGTGTCATGGTGAGATGCATTAACACTTTCACTAATGGTACAAGTGCTGAATAGGGAGCCTGTGTCATGGTGAGATACATTAACACTTTCACTAATGGTACAAGTGCTGAATAGGGAGTCTGTGTCATGGTGAGATGCATTAACACTTTCACTAATGGTACAAGTGCTGAATAGGGAGCCTGTGTCATGGTGAGATGCATTAACACTTTCACTAATGGTACAAGTGCTGAATAGGGAGCCTGTGTCATGGTGAGATGCATTAACCCTTTCACTGATGGTGCAAGTGCTGAATAGGGAGCCTGTGTCATGGTGAGATGCATTAACACTTTCACTAATGGTACAAGTGCTGAATAGGGAACCTGTGTCATGGTGAGATGCATTAAAACTTTCACTAATGGTACAAGTGCTGAATAGGGAGCCTGTGTCATGGTGAGATGTATTAACACTTTCACTAATGGTACAAGTGCTGAATAGGGAGCCTGTGTCATGGTGAGATGCATTAACCCTTTCACTGATGGTGCAAGTGCTGAATAGGGAGCCTGTGTCATGGTGAGATGCATTAACACTTTCACTAATGGTACAAGTGCTGAATAGGGAGTCTGTGTCATGGTGAGATGCATTAACACTTTCACTAATGGTACAAGTGCTGAATAGGGAGCCTGTGTCATGGTGAGATGTATTAACACTTTCACTAATGGTACAAGTGCTGAATAGGGAGCCTGTGTCATGGTGAGATGCATTAACCCTTTCACTGATGGTGCAAGTGCTGAATAGGGAGCCTGTGTCATGGTGAGATGCATTAACACTTTCACTAATGGTATAAGTGCTGAATAGGGAGCCTGTGTCATGGTGAGATGCATTAACACTTTCACTAATGGTACAAGTGCTGAATAGGGAGCCTGTGCCATGGTGAGATGCATTGACACTTTCAATAATGGTACAAGTGCTGAATAGGGAGCCTGTGTCATGGTGAGATGCATTAACACTTTCACTAATGGTACAAGTGCTGAATAGGGAGCCTGTGTCATGGTAAGATGCATTAACACTTTTCTTACTTGTTGTTGATCCTCTGTAGGAGTTTGTCTTGTAAACTTTTTCCCACAAGTTTGTAGTTTTGAGGAAATACTTTTTAGTCTACATAACCTAGTTATTTGCATATTTGGATGAAAACTTTCATGAAACTTGTATGTTTGAAATTGCCATGTAGATCACAATTTCATACTATTTTTTTCTATTTCCATTGCGTTCTGGAATCATTAACATGGAGAGAGCTCTGGAACCCTTCTTTTCGGAGATGATACAGCTTTCCCTGGAAAACACTATAGTAGTCGATTTTGCAACAAAATATCCTAATTTTGAAATAGGGAGGGTATCTAGGTGGCAACTGTCTGTTCTTTGTGTAAAATAGTTGTACTCATAATGCAAGATGACATCCTTCTGCATTTTTGTGCATTAAGCACATTTGTAAGCCAATCAGTAGACATAAATGATTTAAATAAAAGAAGTAGCTAAACATTTTGGCAAGGAAAAAGACAAATATAAGAATATAATAAAAAATTACAAGATTTCAAAAGCTTTGTATAACTAGTAGGGTAATAAGTACTTACTAAATAAAATATGTCCTGGGGTAATTTGCAGGCAATAGTGGTAACAAATTGTGTGGCATTAGATACTGTAAGGTGTAGTATAGAAACCTGGGGATCAGAATATTAGTTAATCCACAGCTTGGTCAGAAGCTGAATAATATAGCAGCTTGTTGGTTGTATACTATCAAAAAGGGTCTGTCATTTTATTCAGCAGTACATTTTAGCTTCAAATATAATCTAGCATTCGGCTAGATCTCTGACATGGTGGTTATCCTATATTATATATTTGTTTACAAGGTCTCAGAAATTATCTTGCTTAAATGTTAATGTTTATAGTGCTATCTAATTTGAATTGTGCCAGCTTTGGGGCTGAAGTATTGAACAGCCCAGATTATTGGCTAAATGTTTTTCTGTTTGGATCATGGATGAAAAGCTCCCATGTATTGTTAGCCTGTTTGTGAAACTGCAATATTTACATCCGAGGATTCTTCTTCTCCTTTTGGATTTTCCTGTTAGGGGTCCCCACAGTGGAACAATGGTACTCAGAATAATTGGAGGTGGAGTTTTATGGTGTCAAGTTGCCAGCCCAGTGCCCAACCTTCCACAGAAGGCACACATATGCACACACCTAGGGCCAATTTTGTGAGTCCAGTCCACTGCAGCATGTCTTTGGGATGTGGGAGGAAACTGGAGCACCCAGAGGAAACCCATACAACCACAGAGAGACCATGCAGACTCAACACAGAAGGTACCCCAGCTGAGAATCAAACCAGAGAACCTCTTGTTGTGAGGTGGCAGCACTAACTATTGCACCACCACAGCCAACCATTTACATTTGTGGATTAGACATGTTTAAGATGTAACAGCACTAATCTAAAATGTTACTTGTAAACTAAATGACCAACAAATATTTCAGTTGAATAAGCCTAACCTGATAAGGAAGCTTTAAGAAAGATAAAAATGGTAAAGCTCCAGGGTTACATGGTTAATTATGGAATTGTATAGTCTGCTTCTGTTAAATATTCTAGAATTACTGAGTGACGTTTTCAGGATAATTCAAGGTGACAAAATAATTCCTCCTCCATGGAAATTTTCTGTAATTTCACTTATATTTAAAAAAGGAAAGGATAATAAGTTAGTCTCCTCATATAGACATATTTCATTATTAAATGTAGACTACAAAGTATTTACTTCCATTTTCACTACAAGATTAAGAGATATAGTAGATTAATTAATAAAGATCAAAGAGGATTTGTAGTCAACAGATCAACATATGGTAATATAAAAATGGTAGTAACTGTCTTAGATTTAGCAAATGCAATGAACAAGAAATAGAGCCTGGTTAGCTTAAATATTGAGAGAACTTTTGATTAAGTAAATTGGAACTACTTGTTTAAAACTTTAGAAAACTTTAGAAAACTTTAGAAGCATTTGCATTTCCAGAACAGTTTATTGGAATATTAGAAAAACCTGTATAGAGTCTCCAAAACATATGTTAAAGTTGGATCTTACATTACAAGGATTTACTTTAAACAAAGGCATAAAACAAGGGTATCCCTTGTCCCCTATATTTACATTAGTTATCGAACCCTTAGCTAGTAATGTAAGGAGCAAAGGAAAATTGATGGATTCTCATTTAATAGAGATTGCCAATCTAAAATACAGATTTTTTTGCAGATTATATTTTACAAAAAAGATGAAATTGAAAACTTTCAAAAAGTATCACTGCTGAAATGGAATAGCAATAAAACAAACTTTATCATGAACCTTCATCTTGTCCCCCTCTCTCTACTCTTATCCAGCCTTACACCCCCAGCCATGATCTGTGTAGCTCTCAACGGAAACTTTTGCAAATTTACAGGTCCAATAAAAATATTGGAAAACTACTTTACAGCTATTCCATAGCAAATGCTTGGAACAAGTTACCACTAAATATCAGATCTATCACTAAGCCTAGAACATTTAAAATAGCACTAAAAGATGACCTCCATAACTCATGGTCATGCTTTTGTAATGACCCAACATAATTCTGCCATCTTCTCCCCTCTCACTGCTGTGTGTGTCTGTGTGTGAGAGAGAGAGAGAGAATGCCCCCTTTTTTGTGCTAAGAGGTTGACAGCTATGGTGAGAAGTGAGAACTGAATTTGTATTCCCCCACTACTGGCTTTTGTCCAGGTTTTTTGACCTAAGAGGTTGAGAGCTATGGTGAGACGTGAGAACTGAATTCACTAAATGATAGCCATTAAGTTTCAGTCTTCCTGTTTTTCAGGAAGCTGCTGATTTGGCATAGTGGTATGTTGCTCTGACTGTAGTCCATAGGGTCCTGGGTTCAAGTCTTGCCAGTGAAATGCATGGTGGTAACACATTTTATTCTAACAACTTTCCAAAATTATACAAGCAATGTTTAAAATTTGTCCTTGTTTTTTGACCTTTTGTCCCCCCCCCAAAAAAAAACTGAAATTGAAAATACGTGTGAGAAGCTGTGCAAGATGTTTATGGCTTGCACTACTGTCATTCTATTTATAGTGTGGGTGCGGAAGTAGACTTTTACGATGGAAATGTTCTGAATTGGGCAGTTTTGTTATTATTGGCTCATGCATTTTATTTTATTTCATTGCCTACAGTACAGCCTACTGGAAAAATGTTCAAACAATAAATTTAAAATGCGCTCTAACAGGTGTGCTGTATTATACAAGGAATATAATTTAATAAAGTCAGGAAGGTGTATCAAAGAAAAGAACCCATGTATGTTTCTTGTTTTGTGTGCGAGGGGCCAATGATTTAAAAACAGCCCAAAGGTAATCTTTATCCACCACTGGCCAGATGCATTTTCTTTGGATGTGGTGTGGGTTTCAATGCTGTCTCAATGAATGAGTTTCAAGGGCAGAGAAGTTTTAATGCCAAATCTATTTTCATTGTGAGACAGTGTTGCTTTGTTTAGCAGATGTCTATTAGTGTTTATGCATTGGGCTGTCAAATGTAAAAATAAAATCCAAATAGTCATTGTAGAAGTAAAGCAGTAGGCACACATTAGTGTTTATGGTAAATGAGGTGAAACAGACAGGTAATGGGACACTGGAATGGCTGCAGGGGGATTCTGGTGCCATATTTTGGTTGTCTGTTCTTCAGTTTGCATTTTAAAGTTGGTATCCCACAATTCCATTGGAGTGGGTCAGGTTACGTAATTATGTATGCAAATTAAGTGTTAATCAGCGTATCTATTTTTCATGCGCCTTGTCCAGATTTTTGATGTTTTCAGGTTGAGAGGTATGACACGAATGCATGGAACTCACCATACCCAATAGAACCAAGATGCTCTCCTCCAAAAAAAGGAAGCCAATCTGGTGGTCCCCTGCCATAAACAAACTCAACAACAGAAGGAGGCAACTGATGCTGAATAATGTGAAGTCCCAAGACTGAAAACCTCCCTTATCAGCCTTAACAAAAAGTTGAGATCCCTCATCAAATCCTCTAAAGCTAGCTATGAAAACAGAATTGCAGCAAGATGGCAAAGACAACCACTAGGCCTTCTATAGTTATGTAAAGAATCCCCAAGGCAATACCCAGATTTTCTCTGAGCTACTGCACAATGGTACCTCCTATACTGAGCCAACAGTTATTGCCAATATACTGGCCGACAGATTCAGTGCCAGCTTTACCTCTCCACCCCCCACCAAAGGACCAATCATAATACCAGTAGATTGCCAGGCATCCAGTATTGCTGCTGCACAGGTGAAAACAGCACTGTCCAAGGCCAAGAATACAGCTTCTATGGGACCTGACAATATCCCTGGCTGTGTTCTACATGAACTACAGAGTGAACTGGCACCTCACCTGTGTGCCCTGTTCAATCACAGCCTCACCTCAGGCTTTGTCCCTACCGAATTGCACACTGCTAGCATTATCCCTCTCCACAAAGGAGGAGCAACTACAGATCCTGGGAACAATCATCCCATTAGCCTGTCAAGTCTGATATGCAAAGCTATGGAACGCATCTTCATGGACCTAATAATCAAGGATACAGGGAATCTCCAAAACTCTGGATCCCACACAGTTTGGTTTTGTGAAGGGTAAATCATGCCTGCTCAGCTTGGTTGACTTCTTTGAGTCAGTTACCAGAGCTGTGGATGAAGGCAAGGTGGTTCATACACCCTACCTTGATCTGGTCAAGGCCTTTCATACCATTCCCCACTCAGGAATCATAGAAAAACTCACTAAGCTAGGCATCAACCCCTATATCACTAAGTGGGTTGCAAACTGACTCACAGATTGAACCTACAGTGTGAAAGTAGGTGACTCCAAATCAGACTGCCAACCAGTCAAGATTTGTGTCCCACAGGGATCATTCCTGAGTCCTCTCCTGTTTGATATCTACTTCTCAGAAATCCAGGCCAACACAAAGGGACTCTGGCTGACAAAGTTCCCAGACAATTGCACGTCGGGAGTCATTATTGACTCCCCAAATAATGTTGACATCCTACAGAAAGGCCTCGCTGAGACCAACGACTGGTGTCAGAACCATGGCTTTAAGCTTATTGTCAAAAAATGTGTCATCATCCCCTTTGGGAAAAACCCAGTTCCCATGAATTACCACATCGATGGTAGTCCACTGACCACAGAAGGCGTTAAGAGATCTGGGAACACAGGTTGACAGCAACCTCTCTTTTGACCACCACATTACCACTGTGGTCAGAAAGTCAAATAAAATACCACAGAAAAGGCAACATAACGTAAAATAAATAAAAACTCAAAAAATAGCGTACATTAGTTTATTGTCCGCTTTCATCCGTAGACTTCATCAGAATAAAACATTCATTGACATTCAAGATATAAGTAACACCATCAATCAAAGGTTAATTAAACAATTAAAAAAACTAATTAAGGATTAAAGATACAAAATCAGGTAAAAAAGGAACTAATATCAATGTGTTTATTAATAGACAATTCCCTGTACTTTAAAAAACATTTAACATTGATGGTATCATTCAAACCAGGGTAAACGTCAGAGTTTAATCTGATTTGCCAAAGAGTTTCACGCTGTTCAAGATAGTTCTTAAAATCCCCACCTCTTAAATCAAAATGAACAACTTCCAAAACAGAAAACAAAAACTTGTTAAATGTGGAACAAGTTACTGAGTGCTTAAATAAAGCATTGGTTTCGTCTTTTTGCCGAATGGCATAAAGGTGCTCCCTAATACGGGTTTTTAGATGTCTGCTAGTCATACCAACATAAAAGGCAGGACAGCTGGAACAGATACCAATGTAAACACCACCTTTGGTGTTGCAGTTTACAAAACAAGGGACACCGATAGTTTTTTCATAGATGTTAAGATTAATGCATGGACCCTCATAAATGTATCTCCACATACTACACTGGTGACAACAGTGCATGCCTCTTTTGTCAGAAATGGTAGTTACAAGCTGGTTGTCATTAAACTCTAATGCTTTCTTTAAACTGAAATTATTTTTGGACACGAAGCACGGTTTGTTACCCAAAACTTTGAATAAATCTAAATTGCCCCTTATAATTCTACAATTTTTTATCAGAACTTATTGAATACGTTGACTGTCAACTGTCATATCCAAAGCACAGACCAAATTGCTGTCAACAATATTGTTAGTATGAACCAAATCAAAACTTGAAGTCTCATTAATGGTGTAGTCTAGCAACGCTTTATAATTGTCTAAGCGTTTACTTATAATCTCTTTACTAGTTTTAATTAAATCAGACCTTGGATACCCTCTATCAACAAACAAATTAATAATAAACTCAAATTCACTAATTAAGTCACATTCTTTGGAAATCATGCGGCTAGCTCTGATGAATTGTCCTCTTGGAATGTTTTTAACAATGTGCCTGGGATGGTTACTAGTGTAATGCAAATAGCTGTTGGTAAATGTTTTTTTGCGATATATACCACTATGAAACCTCATGTCATCAGTGTCCCACCAAAGAAGCACGTCCAAAAAATTAACCTTTAACCCAACACAACCTAAGGTAAATTTCAAATAACTAGACAACGTATTAATTTCAGAAAGAAAACAGTCAACGGTGCTGGAGTCGCCTTCAATAATAAAAAACAAATCATCAACGAAACAACAAAAGAAGGAGATGTTAAATTTACTACATAACTGGGGCAAAAACTGATACTCCCACCAAGCCATGACCAAGTTGGCATAGGCAGGAGCTGCAGGAGACCCCATAGCTACTCCTCTCTTTTGTTTATAAAACATCTTGTCAAAAAGAAAAAAATTATTATCTAAAACAATGTCCAAGAAACCACAAATAGTAGAAATAGCATTCTTACTGAGCCCATAATTTTTCTTAGCTAAAAAACACTGAACTGCTTCAACACCCTCACAGTGGGGGATGCAGGTGTATAGAGATACCACATCAATGGTAAACATAATGCACTTTTGGAAATCAAAAATTTCATTTCGAGCGTATAACCTAAATTTATTCAAAAAGTGCCAAGAATCTCTAACATAAGAATCTTCTTTGACCAAATAAGGTCCTAAAATGGCATCAATAACAAGAGAAATACCCTCAGTAACTGAATGGAGTGAAGAAACAATTGGCCTGAGTGGAGGATTAATCAAACATTTGTGGGTCTTTGGTATTCCAAAGATGACACCTATTCTGGGTTCCTGCACAGTACAAAAATCATAAACTTCATAACTGATGTAACCAGACATAAGTGCATCATATAAATAAGAATGAATCAAACTTTGTTTATACAAAATCTGATGAAGACTAATAATTTCATATTCTTCGGTGTTGCCTAAAATATCCAACATTTTACGTTTGTAAAAATTTTGTTCCATAATGACGATGTTGCCACCTTTATTGCTCTTCATAAACCTTAGGTCAACAGTCATCGACCTAAGTTTGCGAAGAGCTTTCATTTCATCATTGTTTAAATTAAAATAAACATTTGATTTACTGTGTAACATCTGTCTAATATCCTGAATACATAATTCCTCAAACACCTTAATGGTGTGCTGTAACTGAGGAGAAAAACTGGAAGGCTTAATTAAGCTCTTATTCATAATGGGAATGTCGTTCATTAAATAAAATAAATTTAATTTCCGTGTATACTTCTTAATGTCAACTACGGTTTTACTAAAATCAGCTTTCGCACTAGGCACAAAATTTAAACCATACTTAAGAATTTTTAACTCAATTTCAGAAAATTCATAATTACTTAAATTAATAATACAAAATTTATCATCCGCTTGGTCTATGTTTCATCC
Source organism: Protopterus annectens (assembly GCF_019279795.1). Taxonomy (NCBI): domain Eukaryota; kingdom Metazoa; phylum Chordata; order Ceratodontiformes; family Protopteridae; genus Protopterus; species Protopterus annectens. The sequence continues at coordinate 184,918,772 of NC_056749.1, forward strand.
CCTGAAGAATTCGAAGCCAAAAAAGTTCGGCTTCTCGTGAGGACAGTTTGTTTGCTGCTCTGGCCTCTTTTGTTGAAAAAAACAGAAGTGGAAGATAAAGAGCTGTTAGAAACAGCTTTAGAATTAACATCAGCTTTCTTTTTAGTGTTAACTACAATGTCATTACTGGTGTCACCAGAAGAACAACATTCATTTGTTCGTGCATTGTCAAAATTCACTGCAACGTCAGAATCATGGTTAACAGTCGAACAGTCATTGTTGTCAGTAACAGAAACAGAAGAAATCTGTCGGTCAACAGCAATGTTATTGCTTAAGGCAGAGTGACCAACTGCACGAGGTTTAGAGACAACATCGCTGAAAGTCTTCCTGTTGTCAGTATCCAAATTATATCCCTTATTGTTGTTACCACGAAAATTGTTAGTGTTATAACCTTTATGCAAAAAATTATCATAAGCTGTTTTGTTCTGATAGGCATTAATGTCCCGGCCCAATTTTGATTGCTTCCGCCCTATAATCTCAGCAGAATGCTGCTCCAATCCATCCCATACAGAATCTAAAACTTCGTTAGAAATGTCCTCCGAAGTCATGTCTTTTAAACTAGTTTCAACACTAATGATTTCTTCTCTTAAAAAGCTCATTTTGGTAACATTGTTGTCAACAAGCAGCTTTAATAAACACAAACTAGCGTCATTAAAGAAAGTAATCAAAACGTTAAAAAATGGATCTTCAGCATAAACGCCATTAGGGCATTTAAAAAATCTAAGCCCCTTAGGGACTATACTTAATTCAATACAGCGCGAGAAATAACTGTTCTCCAAATCTAGAGAACGGTATCGTTTTAAAAGTCTTACCAGTTGATCTCGTTTTTTGTTCATATCAACACTGCTCGCATTTCTACGGTAACTTCCCAAACAACTAAAGGGATTGTCGGAGCTCTCAAAAAAGTGTTCGACTGAGTTGTAAAACACACCCTTGCTGTTGGAATTACACCGTCCAGTGCGCAGTTTAGTTGGACGCTGTTGTTTAACAACATCATCCGCATTCTCCACGTTGATGATAGTGTCCATCTCTTCGTAAATCTCTATGGGACTTGAGGCATTTGCCACAGCTCGTCCTTCATGTTGTAAAACATCTCGTTGATTGCCAGCTTCACGTTCGCTCGCTTTAGTGACCAAGAACGTTAAAGAGTTTTGTATATCGGTCAAAGTATTCACCAGCAGATTAATGATGTTAACAGTGCTGGTGCTCTCCGTAGTTGGTATAGCGTGAATAGATAGACCAAGCAAAGGGTCTTCTGCCACCTCAGCCATGGTACAATGGCAAATACAGACAAAAACCAAAAATAAAAGCAAATAATGAATCAAATAAAATACCACGGAAAAGGCAACGTAACGTAAAATAAATATATAAAAACTCAAAAAATAGCGTACATTAGTTTATTGTCCACTTTCATCCGTAGACTTCATCAGAATAAAACATTCATTGACATTCAAGATATAAGTAACACCATCAATCAAAGGTTAATTAAACAATTAAAAAAACTAATTAAGGATTAAAGATACAAAATCAGGTAAAAAAGGAACTAATATCAATGTGTTTATTAATAGACAATTCCCTGTACTTTAAAAAACATTTAACATTGATGGTATCATTCAAACCAGGGTAAACGTCAGAGTTTAATCTGATTTGCCAAAGAGTTTCACGCTGTTCAAGATAGTTCTTAAAATCCCCACCTCTTAAATCAAAATGAACAACTTCCAAAACAGAAAACAAAAACTTGTTAAATATGGAACAAGTTACTGAGTGCTTTTATAAAGCATTGGTTTCATCTTTTTGCCAAATGGCATAAAGGTGCTCCCTAATACGGGTTTTTAGATGTCTGCTAGTCATACCAACATAAAAGGCAGGACAGCTGGAACAGATACCAATGTAAACAACACCTTTGGTTTTGCAGTTTACAAAACAAGGGACACCAATAGTTTTTTCATAGATGTTAAGATTAATGTATGGACCCTCATAAATGTACCTACACATACTACACTGGTGACAACAGTGCATGCCTCTTTTGTCAGGTCAGGCAATTTAGATTTATTCAAAGTTTTGGGTAACAAACCGTGCTTCGTGTCCAAAAATAATTTCAGTTTAAAGAAAGCATTAGAGTTCAATGACAACCAGCTTGTAACTACCATTTCTGACAAAAGAGGCATGCACTGTTGTCACCAGTGTAGTATGTGTAGGTACATTTATGAGGGTCCATACATTAATCTTAACATCTATGAAAAAACTATCGGTGTCCCTTGTTTTGTAAACTGCAACACCAAAGGTGTTGTTTACATTGTTATCTGTTCCAGCTGTCCTGCCTTTTATGTTGGTATGACTAGCAGACATCTAAAAACCTGTATTAGGGAGCACCTTTATGCCATTCGGCAAAAAGACGAAACCAATGCTTTATTTAAGCACTCAGTAACTTGTTCCACATTTAACAAGTTTTTGTTTTCTGTTTTGGAAGTTGTTCATTTTGATTTAAGAGGTGGGGATTTTAAGAACTATCTTGAACAGCGTGAAACTCTTTGGCAAATCAGATTAAACTCTGACGTTTACCCTGGTTTGAATGATACCATCAACGTTAAATGTTTTTTAAAGTACAGGGAATTGTCTATTAATAAACACATTGATATTAGTTCCTTTTTTACCTGATTTTGTATCTTTAATCCTTAATTAGTTTTTTTAATTGTTTAATTAACCTTTGATTGATGGTGTTACTTATATCTTGAATGTCAATGAATGTTTTATTCTGATGAAGTCTACGGATGAAAGCGGACAATAAACTAATGTACGCTATTTTTTGAGTTTTTATTTATTTTACGTTACGTTGCCTTTCCCGTGGTATTTTATTTGATTCATTATTTGCTTTTATTTTTGGTTGTGGTCAGAAAGTCCTTCTATGTGACACATCTCATTACTAAAGGTTTTGCATCCAGGAAGAAAGAGGTCATTGTCTCTCTCTACTCTTCCCTCATTAGGCCATTCATAGAGTACAATGCCCCTTCTGGCATGTACCTCACTAGACACCTGCAACAACTGGAGAGGCCACAAAAGTACCTCACAAAGAGGATTGTAGGCCTAAACACTTGTCCTATATGGACAGACTCAAAAAACTCCAGCTATTCTCTGTCTCATATCGCCTACTTAGAGGCGATCTCTGCTTAACTTATAAAGCCATGTCTGACCCAGCTCTGTTGGAAATGCTACATCTAAAGAAATCCCAATCCCTCCACACCACATGGTCCAGAGACCTCAACTTCATTACCACAATCAACAGAATGTGGTGGAGGGACAGGTTCATAACCCGAGATTGCCTATGCTATCGAATAGACTTCCCATACTTGTCAAACAGAGCACCTCACTGGCCCTCTTCAAGAGAAATCTTGATGAGTGGATGGGAAATAGAAATTTCACCCCGGGGATCACTCCAGTGGCTCTACTTGATAGAGGCACTGGGATCTAACATCAGGTGGCACATTGTCAGGGTACTTCTATGGGCTAGGTTTGTAAAGTCTCCAGGGCCATTAGCCTAGTACACACCTATGAACCTATATATAAAAGGTGCGTAAATGTGTCTGCATAAATCACGATAAGCTATATAAAGGTATGGCCATCTTGTTTTCTTTTACATACTTGAGTGCATGAAGCTTTATAGGTGGATGTGCAATCATATCTACAATGCACCACTTGAGTACATCAGTAAATTTGTGTGTACAAGTACATGTTGCTGAATAATACATATATGTCAAGATTTTTGTTATACTGGTTGTGCAGTACTATTCAGTAATATAATTACTATACACACAGTGGTAAACTGAAGTATATTGTATTTTCCATAGCACTTAGAAATGAGCACAAACATGCATGCTTACTGCAGTAGCTATATAACAAAAAGTCTACATTTCCAGGTGTATTATTTCACAGGTTCATAACCCGAGATTGCCTATTCTACCGAATAGACTTCCCATACATGTCAAACAGAGCACCTCACTAGCCCTCTTCAAGAGAAATCTTGATGAGTGGATGGGAAATAGAAAATTCACCCCAGGGATCACTCCAGTGGCTCTACTTGACAGAGGCACTGGGAACTAAGGTCGGGTGGCATGATGACAGGGTAATCCTATGGGCTAGGCTTATAAAGGCTCCAGGACCATTAGCTTAGTACACACCTATGAACTTTTGAACTACAAATCTCATCATTTTTTCTGACATGCTGTAAACAAATCACTCAAACTATTCAGTGTGTTACAGAACCTGAAATGTGAAATACCCTAGCTTTTCTGTCTGATGATGTACATGAGGGTAAAAGTCTTCAAGGCTGAGAGTGGTGGTGATAGTCATTATGCAGAATGTTATAGCTATGTGTGCCACCAGCAAATGAGCACAACTCAGCTGTGATTCATAGAAGCCATTTATACTACCTCACAATGGCAGTGAAAAAGTTTAACCAAATTGATAAAGAAATTTAAATGTGATATGATGAAACTCAACATATTCTAATTAAGTATTACATGACCTGTTTGTGATTTATAGTGGAACTTCTCACTTTTCATCACTGTCTGCAGATATAGTATATATAGCAGATTCTTGCCAGTATTATGTACTTTACAGACTGCAAAAATGCTGTTTGCTGTTAGCCTTGTTATTTTTATTTGTGAGCTGCCTGTCTTGGCTGAGACAAAAGCACCTGTGCCCAGCAATGCTTGATGGACAAGAAAGTGGGGATATAAACAGAGGATAACTCATAACTTTTGATAATCTGGAGATACTTGACAGGTTTAGTGGACAGGGACATAAGGGTCTTAGTGGATATGTATGACTCCCATAGAGGTACTGGTGGAATTTATGGTTTCCTTTCCCTGTGGACACTAAGGTATGTATAGCCCTCACTACGCTTGCCAAGGGAACCTTCCAGAGACAGACTGGAGAGACAATGGGGATCTCAGTGTCTTCTGCCTTGAATATATGGTGGCAGTTCCTGAACATACTCATGGTACATGTGGATCAGTTTCCCGGTGTCGCTTAAGGATGGAGCTAGGGTGCTATGCATGTATTTGATGGAGTGGCACAATTCCATTATTTGCCAGGTAGTGTGTAATACATGGGAGTGCATCATCACCTCTGCCCAACATACGGGGCCAACTGGCACAGTGTGGCAGGAGTAGTGTGTGATAGAAGAATTGCAAAGAAGTTGAAAAGTAAGATGTACAAAGCAATGCTATAGTAAAGACAGAGCAGTTTAGGAAGCTGGAGGTAGGTGATGGAGATGACGTGCCTAGATGTACACTGTGGGATGAAGAAATGGGGACATAAGAGCAGAAGCCAAAGTAGCTCCATTTGTGGAAAAGGTCAGAGAACAGTTATGGTGGTTCAGGTACATGTGCAGAAAACAATCTGGTAAAGATAATGTGGGACAGACAGGAAGACGATAAAAGGAGAGGGCATTCAGCAAAGAGGTATATGGACTGTGTGAAATAAGATCTGTGTGACAGCCAAGCATGAGTGCTGAAGAAGGTAGAGAGTGCATTGAACAGAGAGAGAGATGGAAACAGTCGACATGACACCCTGATGAAATAGCATACACTAATGTATGCTTATTAAGGATGATGTGGGAAATGCTTACCATGCACACTGCATTCATTGCTATTTTGTGTGTTGATGTAGAAGGTTTGCCTAGTAATAGTAATTGCCATTTGTGTTTTGTAATCATTCTTTGCCAGCAATTGATTCTCTATATGAATATTTGGTACAGTTTTTCAACCAACTTTAATGAGCAGATGAGTGTTACTGCTGCAGACATTAGTAACAGTCAATGTCCACACCACCTCTGGTTACTCCACAGCCACCACACCTGTGTCATACTCCTCTCAACAGATAGATGCCCCCCTCCCCATTACTGTACTGGCAGTTGCTTTCTGCTTTGCCTTGCTTCTAGCATATCCTGCCATATCATTTGCCATCCTCTTGTACTGTGTTAATGTGTGGTTTCTGTCTCCAACTGCATTAATGTCAATGACAACTTAATTCCCGACTTTTTGTCCTCTCTGCTTGTTTGGTCCCACACTACCAAACAGACATTTCCCATGTGTCCTAAGAGCTGCCATGAAGAGGTGATTCTGCTCATGGCTAAAGTTATTCTTTCTCTGCCATGATCCTTTGCTGTGGATCATTACTACATGTTTAAAAAAAGGAAAGAGGGCACAGTCATACACTGAAAAATTTTGGATGTAATCCTCATTAAAACTGCATGCTCTAAAAAAAAAAAAAAAAAAAAAAAGTGACACACATGCACAATGAACACTTTCCATGCTCTACACAAGTCCTATACAGCCACTATGCATCTTTGGGACATGTCACACTAATAATTTATATATGTAACTATTTATTTGCTCATTCTTTCATTCATTCGCTTATTTACCTTTTGTTGGCCAGTATGTATACTCATTCAAGGACCCTTTTCAAGCATTACCCAGGCCCAAGACAAGTTATAAACAGCTATAAGTTGTTGTTGTATCTTTTGGCTTTTCCCGGTTAGGGGTCGCCACAGTGGAACTCTGGTCCGCTAATGATTGGCAGTAGATTTTTACATGCCGAGTTGCTGGCCCTGACGCACAACCTACGCCCATTCATGCATGTCTCCACACAGAAGACGCACTAGCTGAGAATCGAACAGGATAACGTCTTACTGTGAGGTGACAATGCTACAGCAGCACCACCACTGCAGTATAAAGCTCAACTGGTAGTATAACATATGAATTAAACACAGCCAAGTGAAACTGTACTATAGCATTAGTTGCATAGCATTTGTATAGCTAAAGCAAACACTTTTAACAGTTTCATCCTTCACCACTCCCCTCCCCCACACCATTGTTATGTATTCATATAAAAAAGGCTCACATACAGTCAGGATAAAGAAAGCAATTGTTCATGGAACATAAAGGAAACAATTTGTTTACAAGCAGGAACTATTTATTCATGAAATGCATCCACAAATATAAAACAGATTGGACACCAAATAACATAAAATGGTTAAATGCTTTGATCTCTGACCATTGAGACTTCATCAGAACTGTATAGCTCACCTACACCAGAGTTTAAAAACCCTCTAATAGATCCTGTGATTAAAACTGATATCAGTAAGTTATCAATTAGAAATAATAATAATCTTACTAAAATATTACAAAAAACTGAAGTAGATAAAATAGCACTTGACCATATAATACAACACTCCAATTAATTAAACACTGTGTAGAAATGTGTAAAAAAGTTAAAACTGTAAAAATTGCTATAATTTGGCAACCCTAAGTTATAAAACTGGGAGAATGGACACCTGTTTGTTCAATCCTTGGTAAAGTGAGGCATTTACCCTGTTGCCAAATTAGTTCCCTATATTCAATTCTTGTTTCCCAAGACCCTCCTTGTTTTTTGTATGGAACCACTTCCAGTAAACAAAATGGAAACTATGTATGGGTGGGACAATCCTGTGTGTGTTTATAAAGGGAATCATTTAAATTACACTTGTAGGTGGTGTGACATCCCCACTCTAGGCCAGTAATCAAGGAGCCTGAATCCTCACCACTGACACTGGAGAGGGATTTTCACTTGAAACAAAAATGAATACACCCAGTATTTCCAGATACAGCTTTATGCATTCAACACAATTTCCCTTAAGATCACACAGGGAACACACACATCCCAGGCTCTGGGTTTGTCTCTCTCTCTCTCTCTTCTCAAGGTTCCTAATAAGTCTTCCCACTGGCAAAGCTGTAGAGTTAAGTCCTCAGCCAAGTGTCCAAGCCAAGTCCTCTACCACTCTCTCTGTGAAGCCTGTGCTTTGTGTTCCTGCTCCAAGTAGCTGACACACACCCCCTTTGAGATTTCATTTACATGCACAGCTAGGAAAGGCTGGCACAGGTTTACTAGCTATGCCCCCCTTCTGCCCTGACTATAAGGTAGTTGCTACCACCAGACGCTCCCAAGCCAGCTTCTCTAAGGATCTTACAAGGGTACCCAATTATACTGAGCGAAATTAATATTAATATGAATGGTAGTTGGACAAATGCAGCAAGGCTTTCAGGAGTGGCCACAGAGTCACCAAACAGATATGAGAACTCTCAAAGGTTAAAATATTCTCTAAAGGACCGGCCACAATGAAAAGTTTAAATATATTTAAAGAACATGAGAATACTAAATATCTGTTTACAATATACACCAGGGTTTCAACCACAGGAAATATTAAAATAACACAGAGGAACAGATTCACACAGAAAACAGTACTTAACTAATCTCACTATATTTTCCTGACTAATCTCAAGAGCTACTATTTCCTAGTTAAGTTACTTCTACAGCAAGGTAAGATGAAGTGGGTGAGAGATCCTTCTATGTCAGGTTCCAAGAAATAGACTGCCATGAGACATCAGTCTCCACTAGTATTAAAACATTATTTTTGTCCTAGATTACAGAATGACTTCACATACATCTGGTCATCTGACTTCTGGTTCCCATGTAACCCCCCATTACTAAAAAGTGCCAGGATTTAGCACCTAGTCAATAATACACACACACACACACACACACACACACACACACACACACACACACACACACACACACACAGCCTTGCTAAGATTTGCTACAGCTCCTGGACGTCATAAAACACTTCCACTCTTCCTACAGGAGCTAATAAACCATACTTTTTACAGACATTGTGTCTCTGGCTTCATTCAAAACTGTGAGATAACATTTTTATGGCCTTGGCACAGTGATTTAATGTTTTACTTTTTTTCCATATTTTGCTGGAACTGAGCTTAACCTTTTCTCTTCCAGTATCTTCTGTTCACATGTGTATTTAATTTGTTTATACTACAGTCAGGACCCACTGTCGATACATTTTTAACACAAGCAGCTTTACAAATACACTTTGCTACACAAGCATCTGTACAAATCACAATTAATATATGAATGACACATAATTATTTACAAAATTCCAGCAAGCTGTGCTGGCATATGTTATACATCCACTGCCATACTACTTCTGGCATAGCTGACCATACCTCTCATTGTCAAATCTCCCCCCTTGAAGACTTGAACTAGTTTCTCAAGTGAACCTAGAGAAACATTGCTTGAGAGGAATGAGCCTGTTTGGGAATACATTAACCCATCCCATGTCTTGAGATCCCATCTGCATTGGCATTGCTGAGCCCACTACTGTGGTGCACTGTCATATCATATGCTTGTAACTCTAGGCTCCACCTTAATAACTTGGAATTTTGCTTGCTAGCTCAATGTAGCCATGTTAACAGATTGTGATCTGTAACTTCAGTAAATTTCCTTCCCTACAGATTGGGTTGAGGTTTCTGCAGTGTCCATACTATGGCTAGACATTCTTTTCCTACTGCTTCATAACATTCTTCCCTAGGTTAGAGTCTACTGCTGAGATATACCACTGGGTGCTTTTCTTACTCTGAGGAAACCTGGCTGAGTACAGCCTCCACAGCATGGTTAGAATCATACACCAGCACAACAAATGTTTTCCTGTAATCTGTATTGGCTAACACAGGGGGTCCTTCCAAAGCCTCTTGAAGATTTAGGAATACCTGCTTACGGATTGGGTCCACACTACCTTGTCTGGCCTGCTTTTCCTCTTCAGGTCTCTGAGGGCAGCAGCTATTGTACTTTAATTGGGAGTAAACATTCATTAGTACCCCACTGTTCCCAAAAATGCCCTCACCAGTTTTTTTTTATAACAGGGGCAGACCACACCTAAATGTCTTCCACTTTGTCAGGTTCTGGCCTGATCTTACCACTCCCCACTCTGTCCCAGGTAGGAGACCTCTGACATACCCACCTGACACTTACTGGACTTAATAGTCAACCCTGCCCTTTCCAGTCTGCCCACAACCTCCCTGACAAGCTGAAGGTACTCATGCCAGGAATGGCTATAAATGGCAATATCATCCAGGTAAGCAAGGGCAAAAGTTCATAGGTTCATAGGTAGGTACTAGGCTATCGGCCCTAGGGCCTATACAAGCCTAGACAAAAAGGTACTCTGGCTTTCACCACCCAAGAATAATCTCCTGCTAGGATATGATCTGCCGGCCTCTGGAAGGGTGTTGGAGCATTTTTCTTCTCAAAGGGCATCTTTATGAACTCGTATAATCCAAAAGGAGTCACAAAAGCTGACATCTCTCTAGTGGTGAGAGTTAAGGGCACCTACAGGTAGCTCTTGGTCAAATCAATAGTGATCAGATACTTTGCCCCATCCAGCTGCTCTAAGGCTTCATCTGTCCTAGGGATGGGGTAAGCATACAACTCTGGGTGACTATTTAATTTCCTGTAGTCCACAGAGAACCTGGTGCTGCCATCTCTCTTTGGTAACTGCCCCAGTGGGGAGGCCCAGGGACTGCTCAACTCCTGGACTACATCCATTTCCAACATTTCCTGTATCATCTCCCTGAGCATCCTCAGAGTCTGTCTGACTCACTCAGGGACCTGCTTGATAGGCCTTTGGGGTGCTGTCTCCACATGGTGCTGCAGCAGGTGGGTGCATCCAGGTTTCCCAGTGAATATGTCCCCAAACTCCTGTAACATTGCTTGGATTTCTCTAACCTGGGTAGGGGATAGCTGCTGGGCTACTGGTACCCCTTCCACTGAGGTGTCAGTCTGAGCCTCACTGAGATCAGTCAGTAGATCCCCGTCAGACTCCTCCTCCTGCCATCCACTGGAAATACTCAGCACAAGGCCCTCCCTATCATGGTAAGGTTTCATCATGTTAACAGGGTACAATTTGTGCACCTGCCTCTTCCCTAGCAGTTCCACAATGTAGTTAACATCTCTGACCTTCCTTAGCACTTTGAAGGGTCCCTCCCAAGCTGCCTGTAGCTTGTTGTGTCTGACAGGAATGAGAACTGTAACCTGCTGTCCTACAGCATACTCTCGGGCCTGAGCATTCCTGTCATACCAGACATTTTTCTGCTGCTAGGCTCCTGCCGGGATCTCCTGAGCCAAGCCCATGAGCTCCCTAGGTCTTGAGGTGCAAGATATATGCCACAACAGACTCCTTGTAGGATTCACACTCACCCTTCCATTCATCAAGAATTATATCTAAAGGACCCCTCATCCTATGCCCATACAGCAACTCAAAGAGTGAAAAACCTGTGGATTCCTGGGGTACATCTCTTTATGCAAACAGCAGATGGGGCAAATATTTATCCTACTGTCTCTTAAATTGGTCGGTTAATGCCTGTAGCATGGTCTTTAGTGTAGAGTTTAACCTCTCCACAAGACCATTAGTCTGGGGATGGTAGGGGTGGTCTTTAGGTGCTTCATCCCACAGCACTGCCACAGGGAAGCCAGTAGTTCTGACATGAAATTGACACCTCTGTTAGTCAGTATTTTTCTCAGGAAACCTTCCCTGCTAAAAATCTCTAACAAACCCTTTGCCGTCTTCCCTGCCTTGATGGAGGACAGCGCCACCACCTCAGGGTATCTAGTAGCATAATCTACTACCAGCAGTAAATAATCCTTCTCTGTGGAATTTGGGGTCCTCAAGGATCCCCACAATAGCCATTGCTATCCTGTGAAATGGCTCCCCAGTCACAGGCAGAGGTGTCAAAGGAGCTTTGACCTTGTCTCCTGCTTTGCCTACTTTTTAGCACTGCTGACAGGTACTGCAGTACCCTGTTACATCCCTTACAATCCCAGGCCAGTAAAAGTTCTGCACAATACATCTCTTGGTATGCTTTATGTCCATATGACTTGCAAAAGGAATATCATGGGCTATTGCTAGAAGTACCAAACAGTAGGCTGTAGGCACTACCATCTGCTGTATTACCTCACCCTCTACCCTTCCCTCAGAGGTCCATTGTCTATACAGAAACCCTTTCTCCAGTATACAGACTCCAGTTTTTCTTGAGAATAAGGTGCCTCTCTAGCTACCTCCCTCAAGCCTCTTAGTGTAGGGTCTGAGAGCTGAGCCTGTCCTAACTCTACCTTTGTGACTTTTCCCAGCTCCCATTCCACAGGAAGTCTGGTATCCTCTGACAGTGGTGCCTCGCTGTCTGCCTGGGTACTACCATTCACCTCTGCCCTTGCAGTCATTCTGTCCAAGGGAACATCAGTACCTATCAGCAGATGTGGCTCTTCTTCAGGCTCACTGCTATAGGGTATCTCCCTCCCTGAAATAGCCACCTCATCAGCCCTGGGTTCAGTGTGTGGTCTGTCTGGATCTCCCACAGGCTACCAGCCCCACATGGCTGTCTCCAAGCCTAGCTGTGTCTAACTGCATGCACACAAGGTACTGCATTATCAAAATCATTCCGTATCAAGGCATCTGCAAGGGATATCCTCAAACACACTACTTGCTTCCTTCCTTTTCCACCCTCCCTGTTAAGGTGAACCCTGGCCAAAGGGCTTTGAAGTGGAGTCCCTCCTAAAGTTCTGACTGGATTGGACTTCTCAAGCAAGTACTGCTCTTCTTTAACCACTGCAGGCTTTGCAGTGCTTATGCCAGAGTCTCTTTTAGCAGTGACCGATTTTCCATTCACTAAGATCAGTTATAAACTTTGGTGATAGTTTGTTACCCCCATTTTCTCCAGACAACTTGCATGGACATCTATATGATATATGGCCCCGCTGATTGCATTACAACAGTTAACTCTTGATCATGACCATGTACCTGAACTAGTGGCTTCCCCTGTTACTGGTGGACTCTCTTTGGTGGTTTAGGCTGCCACCATGGTTTCCCTTATATCCATGTGCAGCAGTGGGTGTCCCCTTCTTGTGCAGTGATGCTCTGCTTGCTAAGTAGAGATCCCCCATTTTCCCAGCTGATTTGCAGAGTTACATACTCAGTCTGCCAACCAGATTTTCATTTCCTCAGGCAAAGTGATCAAGGCTTGTTCCCACACCAAAAGACCTGCCAGCCCTTCAAAAGTGGCAATCTGACAACCATTCACCCACCTATGAAAATAAGTGCTTAACTCAGCAATATAATCACCCACTTTCATCTGCCTTGCATCTATGTTCATGAAACTTTTTTCTGTAAGCTTCAGGTGTTAAATTAAAACATTCAAGTAAACATTTCTTTACTTTGCCATAGTGACAATTTATAAACAGCAGTTACAGCTTTATCATTGAGTAAGGGGGTCAGGAACTGTACCCAGAGCTCTTGGTCAATATTATAGTATTCACATAGCATTTCAAATATATGAATACAGCTGTGATGCCCATGCCCTGGCCGAGCAATCAAGGAGCCTCAATCCTCACCACTAACAGCAGAGAGGGTGCCTCATATATGAGGAAAGGATAACAAATATACACAGTAAAGTGCAATTTCCCTTAAGAGCACACACACAGATCACAGTCAGTCTGGGGCTGGTCGCTCCCTTGCTCTCCTGGTCCCCAATAAGACTCCCCACTGGCACAGCCATAGGGTCCAGATCTCAGCCAGCTGGGCAAGGTAAAATTTCCAGCACCCTCTCTTTCCAACCAGTGCTTTGTGTCCCTGCCCAAGTAGCTGACACACACATACTTTGAGATAAGAGTTTATACAACCACACAGACACTTCTGGGGAAGGCTGGCACAGGTTCTCTAGCTGTGCCCTCTTTTCCCAGACTATACGGTAGTACTACTACTCAACGGCTACTCAAAGGCCCTTAAAAAGGGTGTCCAATTATTACTGTGTAATATTATTATCCAATTGGTAGTTGTGACTAAACAGTCAAGGCTTATTTAGAGTGACTTGGACAGTAAACTCTATAAATATGCAATGTAAAAACACAAGACAATACTTTCTACTACACAATGCTAGTCAAGAGTTCAGAGATCACACAGAAATACTTAAAATAAATCAGTAGTACAGTTCTGACATCACAGAAAAACACAGCCTAATCTTTCTAGTTCCTAGCTATTTCTAAAAGAAAACACAAGTCTAAGATAACTTACATATGAGCAAGACAGTGCTGTGAGTTGGATGATCAAGACAAAAATGCTTAATAATCTCAGATTTTCTCTGTTTAAATTGAAATTACAGTTCAGATAAACATTACATCATTCTTTTACACCTTCCTGGGGTTCCCAGGCTGACAGAAACTGCATTTACATTCTTTTACACCTAGGCAGAAAAAAGAACAATAAAGGACATTCCACATGTAAATTCTGGTCATTAACTTTAGCCTTAAAACAATAGGGAGGAAGTCTTCATCTAGCCCGGCCGGAGCCGAATTGTAAACATCAAAGACAGTCATGAAATAATTTCAGTTTCAAAGGACAGACAATAAATGCTTGACTTAGCTTTCTTTACAGCAGAGGGCAATGTTGCTACATTTTGAGTTCAACATTTCATAACATATTCTTTCATTTAAGAAAACAAGCCTGTAATTCAACATTCATATTTACAAATGACAGAATTATGTATAAAATCCTATCTGGCTAGGCTGGCAGCCTTCACATTTCTCCCCCCCTGGAGAACTCAAGCTAGTTTTTAAAGTGACCCTTGAGAAACGCTGCTTGAGATGGTCAGGTCTATCTGAGTATACCTACCCCATTCCCTGCCTTGAGAACTGATCTGCATTGGCATTGCTACTCCCACTGTGGTGCTGCACTGATATATCATATGCTTGCAACCCTAGTTTCCATCTTAGCAACTTGGCATTTTGCTGACTGTCTCTGTTTAACCATGTTAGGGGGTTGTGATCTGTCATAACAGTGAATTTACTTCCATACAGATAAGGCTGAAGTTTCTGCAATGCCTTCACTATGGCTAGACATTCCTTTTCTACAGCTGCATAGCATTCCTCCCTGGGTTGGAGCCTATGACTGAGATAAACCACTAGGTGCTCTTCCTCTTCTGAAGAAATCTGGCTAAGTATACCCCCTCCCCATGGTTTGAAGCATCCACCTGCACAACAAATTCTTTGCTGTGATCTCAACTGGCTAACACAGGGGGTCCTCCCAAAGCTTCTTTAAGCTTCTGGAATGCCTGCTCACATGCTGGGGTCCACACTACCTTATCTGGCCTGGTCTTCCTTGTCAGGTCTGTGAGGGTAGCAGCTATGGTACTATAACTGGGGAAGAACTTTCTGTAGTACCCTGCTGTCCCTAAAAATGCCCTCACTTGATTTTTGGTAACAGGTGCAGACCATGCCTCAATGGTTCCACTTTGGCAGGTTCTGGCCTCATCTTACCACTCCTCACTCTATGTCCTAGGTAGGAGACCTCTGCCATACCTACCTGACATTTTCTCAGTGTAATGGTCAACCCTGCCCTCTGTAGTCTGCCCAGCAGCTCCCTGACATGCTGAAGGTGCTCTGGCCAGGAATGGCTGTAGATGGCAATATCATCTAGGTAAGCAAGGGCAAACCATCCTGTCCTGCTAGGATATTATCTACCAGCCTCTGGAAAGTCGCTGGGGCATTTTTCATACCAAAGGGCATCTTTGTGAACTCATACAAACCAAAAGGAGTCACAAAGGCTGACTTCTCTCTAGCACTGTGAGTCAAGGGCACCTGCCAGTAACCCTTGGTAAGATCAATGGTTGTAAGATACTTAGCCCCACCCAGCTGCTCTAGGGCCTCATCTAGGCATGGGGTAAGCATCTGTCTCGGTGTGACTATTTAATTTCCTGTAGTCCACACAGAACCTGGTGCTGCCATCCTTTTTGGCACCAGCACCACTGGGGAGGCCCAGGGACTGCTGGACTCTTGAATCACCCCTAGTTCCAACATCTCATATACATCCTCCCTCAGAGTCTATTTGACTCTCTAAGGCACTCTATAAGGAGCCTGCCTTATAGGCCTTAGGGGTCCTGTATCCACCTGATGTTGCCCCAGATGGGTGCACCCTGGTTTCCCAGAGAACATGTCCCCAAATTCCTGCAACACTACATGGATTTCTCAAACCTGGGTAGGAGATAGCTGCTGGGAAATTGCTACCCCTTCCACTGAGGTGTCAGCCCGAGCCTCACTTAGATCAGTAGTAAGGTAAACCAAGTCCAGGTCCCAGATAAATGCCAGCCGAAAAACCAGCGTAATGTGAAAACAACTCAATTTAATAATCCACAAGACCAAACACAAAAAAACAAAGGATTCATAAAAATAGCCATAAAACACTTCCACTACTAAGCGCTTTCACCCGTTAAACATTCGGGCATCTTCAGAGTAGTGAAATCACAATGAGATCAACTTCCTTAAATAAATTTGAAACATCCCGCCCTTTAGCTCAACCAATCGCAACAAAATGTGCATTCTTAAAATATTCAAGGTAGTGTCAATTCATGGTGAAAAACATGTTACAAAATATAAAAATATACAAAAAATATATATATAAAAATATATAAAAATATATTTAAATCTATGAAATTTGTAAACCACATAGATAAATATTAATAAAAATATAAATATAAATGTTGTATATACACTAAATGTTATAGGTTCATAGGTTCATAGGTTCACACTAGGCTATCTGCCCTAGGGCATTTATAAGCCTAGCCAGAGTGTGTTTGGCTTTCGCCACCCATTTTAAATTAATTTGCTATGCCTTTTTTTGAGGTTAGTATACTGTGCCTCTGTCTAACAGTGACACAGAAGTGATAGCCGGGGTAAACCTATGATCTCCCATCCACTCATCAAGATTCCTCTTGAAGAGAGTCAATGTGGGACTCTGCCTAACCTGGACTGGGATTTTATTCCAGAGTGAAGGGAGCCTCTGGGTTATGAATCTGTCCCTCCAGCATGTCCTATTTATTTCAGTGCTGAGGTTCAAGTCTCTTGAGCGTAGCTCGATGGGATTTGGATTTTCTGAGGTGCAGCATGTCCATTAATTCTGGGTTGGACATGGCTTTATCGTCAGGCA
The DNA here is from genome assembly GCF_019279795.1 of Protopterus annectens. Lineage (NCBI taxonomy): Eukaryota > Metazoa > Chordata > Ceratodontiformes > Protopteridae > Protopterus > Protopterus annectens. The sequence continues at coordinate 184,935,669 of NC_056749.1, forward strand.
CAGATCGCCTCTGAGCAGGTGGTATGCCACTGAGTAGAGCTGGAGTTTCTTTAACCGGGCAGCATATGGCATCTGTTTGAGCCCTTTGATCCTCTTGGTGAGGTACTTTTGGGGTCTTTCCAGTTGCTGCAGGTGTCTGGTAAGGTACATCCCAAAAGGGCATTTTACTCAATTATGGGCCTGATGAGGGATGAGTAAAGAGGCACGATGACCTCCCTGATCTAGATGTGAATCCCTTCATGATTAGGTGGGCTATATAAAATGTTTTCTAACCACTTTGGCCACGTGGTTGTCAAATGAGAGATTGCTATCAACTTGGGTCCCCAGGTCCCTAATGACTTCTTCTGTACTTAATGGATTACCACCTATGTGGTAATTTGTGGGCACTTTGTTTTTGCCAAAGGGGATGACTATACACTTTTGGCGTTTAGCTTGAGGCCATGGCTCTGGCACCAGTTGTCTGTTTCTATGAGGCCCTTTTGGAGGATGCTTGTGTCGGCTGGAGAGTTGATTATGGCGCCCAGTTTGCAGTCATCTGCGAACTTGGTCAGCCACAGTCCTTCCGTGTTGGCCTGTATCCGCGAGAAATATATACCGAACAAGAGAGGTCCCAGGACTGAGCCTTGTGGGACACCACTTGTAACTGGTTTGGAGTCTGACATGGCTCCAGCAATTCTAACCATGTGGGTTCTGTCCTTGAGCCAGTTTGCAACCCATCTAGTGACATAGGGGTTTATATTTAAGCTGGTGAGCTTATCTATAATGCCCGAGTGGGGTATTGTATCGAAGGCTTTTGCGAGGTCCAGGTAGGCTGTGTGGACCACCTTCCTCTCGTCAATGGCCTTGGTGACTGTTTCAAAGAAATCAACCAGGTTTAAGAGGCAGGATCTGCCCTTAACAAAGCCAAACTGGGTAGGATCCAGTGTTTGTAGGTCCCCAATATCTTTATTTATGAGGTCCATGATGATCCTTTCCATAGCTTTGCAGACCAAGCTAGTCAGGCTTATGGGGCGATAGTTTCCAGGATCCATTGAGGCACCACCTTTGTGGAGAGGGACCACTGTTGCTGTACGCCACTCTTTGGGTACATATCCTGTAGTAAGGCTAAGACTGAACAGTAGTTTTATGTTTGGGTTTAGCTCTTCTTGGAGTTCATGTAGGACGCAGCCCGGGACACCATCTGGTCCCATTGATGCTGTGCTTTTTGCTTTGGAGAGGGCAGCTCTTACCTGAGCATCTGAGATGTCAGGGGGGCAGCATTCTGTTGGGATAGATATTTGCCCTTTTGGTGGGGAGAGGGGGGAGAAGTTTGCACTGAACCTGTCAGCTAGGATGTTGGCAATGTCTGTGGGCTCGGTGTATTTTTGTCATTTTGGACTAATTCTGAGCATATCTGGGAATTCCCACCCAGGTTCCTAACATAACTAAAGAAAGCCTTGTGATTATCCTTAGTGTCCTGTGCAATTTTTCTCTCAAAGCTGGCCTTAGACGATTTTATGAGTGCCCGTAGTTTTTTGCTAATACTGATCAGAGATGCCTTCCCTTTTTGGGATTTTGCTCTATCATGTAGTAGCTTCCTCCTTCTATTGTATAGTTTGTTTATGGCTGGGGTCCACCAGACAGGACGTCTGCCTTTGGAGGATTGGGTCTTGGTTTTATTTGGGATTGCATGATCCATGCATTCCTGAAGGTGTTCATAGAATGTGTTTATAAACGGTTCTGCGGTCTGGGCGTATTTTCCACAGGCCGGGGCTTTGAAGGATTCGCCTCGGTTTTGAGGCATGGGAAATTGCTTTAGAGAAGTTTTTACTGTGGTTTTCTGGGCAGGGGTGGGGTCGGGATGTGAATATCCAGTGAGATTAGTTTATGGTCTGATCTTACCAGTGAGGGATACACTTCTGGTCTGGAGCATAGTGTCCCCATGTTGGTGATGATCAGGTCCAGTATGTTTTCCCCTCTTGTGGGAGTGGTAACAAGTTGTTCCATAGCATTTGAGTTTATAAATTCTAGGAACCTTTGGGCTAGGGTGTTGGAGCTAGAGTAATGCTCCCAGTCTATGTTTGGATAGTTGAAGCCGCCCAATATAATGGTGTTTGGAGAGACCTTCATATTTTCCAGTATTCTCAGGAAGACCAAGTGGGGTTCCTGTGTTTGGGAGGGTGGTCTGTAGCAGGCTATAAACTGGAAGGCAGTTTTACCCACAGTTAGTTGCACATGGATAGTCTCTGATGCTTCGTGCTGTGCCACCAACCTGGAGGTGTGGGTATCTTTGTGAATATTGATACTCCCCCTCCTTTTGTGGTTCGGTCCAAGTTTTGGGGCCAAAAAGCATGGTATGAGGTATAACCTGGTAGTGCTGGGGTGCTCTCGGGAGCCTTGAACCAGGTTTCTGTTACTGCACAGATATCGATGTTTTCCATGCTAAGGAGAGTTTTGAGTGAGTGCATCTTGAGGTTTAGACTTCTGGCGTTGAGTAGCATTACTCTTAGTTTCTTATCCCTTGTGATACCTATGGAGGAGGGTTTGTCTTTTGAGCCTTGCCTAAAAAAGGCACTATGGGGGTAGCAAGAGCCTTTGCCAATATCCAAAAGCCCAGGGTGACAGGTGCAAGCCGTCCCTAGCGAAGCATCGTGGCTTGTCGAGCATGTCATCCCAGGCTGACAGGCATTGGATCCCCTTTGAATGACACCAACACTTAAGCCAATTGTTGAAATTGATCATCTTGTCTTCATATTGTGGCATCATTCTTGGTGAGGGTAAGATGCTACTCAAGGTCAGGGTCATACCGGCCTGGGCTACATGCTCAGAGAGCTCCTCTATGTCTCTTTTCATGTAGTCCAGGGAGGTACATCTCAGGTCATTCACACCAGCATGGACAATGACTGAGTCATATTTGTACTTGCCTTGGAGTGACCTGAGTGCTTGTGTTATGTGGCGGATCCTAGCGCCCGACAGGCAGCTCACTGTGACCTTCTCCTTGTTCAGCCTGGTGAGCGGGGCGTCAGTGTGCCTGGCGATAGAGTCACCTATTACAAGTGTATCAGGTGTGTTGTTTAGCCTTAAGGGCTGTGACTGTTCGGCACACTGGCTTTGTGAGCTATGTGTTGCATGTGTTTTGTTTTGGGGTAGCAGTTGCTTGGCTGTCTGCTTTGGAGGTCTCTGCTGCTTAGGCAGATTTTTATTTAGAGCCTCCGAGTATGTTTTTGTGTGTTTATGTGTTTGGTTTGTTGTCGTGGTAGGTCTATGTGAGACTGGAATTGTAGTGAGTGTGGTTTCCTTCTCCTCCTGACTGGTTACGCCAGTACTGAGTTGAGAGAGCTTAGCCTCCAGTTTGGCTATATGGTTGCATCTCTCACATGTGTTGGAATTTGTTGGGGGAGGAGAGGGTTGTCTGTGTACATGAGGCAGTTGTAACATTGCCTCAAGATTCCCAGATTCACCACCTGGACCGGAGAGGAGATTGACAACTGACCTTTGGACATGCTAGAATAGTATTGGGAATTTCTTTATAATTGAAAAAAAGGGCCAATGGGGAACAAGGTACTCAAGGGGAGTTTGTGAGGGTGTAGTGCTTTTAATTTTTTAGAGCTGACTTATAAAATTGCTTTAGTGAGCAAGTGCCAGGTAACTTAAATGCAATGTGTTACAGGTAACTTAAATGCAAAAACGACAAACCGTAACTTTCTTTCAAGTGAAACAAAAAAATAAGTACAGTAAGCAATGCAGATATCACTAGGGATCCACAGAAGTGCTAAAAGGCCGCGTTTTAGGTGGAATTAGCTTTTCAGGGAAATAAACAAACAACAAGCATACAAATAAAGCTAGATTCAGCAGGCCTGGATCTAGTCTATGCTACAGCAAACAAGGTGTACCAATTTCAGTAAGAAACAGTTAGAATATGCAGGCACTATAAGCCTCTAACCAGAAATTCCCTGCTCAGAAGGGCAGAGTCCAGCCTCTCCTCCCACAAGAGTGCAGACCGCAATCCTTCTTAACGTAAAATAACTGGCCTGAAGTCCAAGTGCTTAAACCAGAACTAATACACTTTTAGAATAACAGACACTGAGCTCTCAATCAGCAGTTCTCAACTTAGAAGGATGTAAGCTACCTGTCCTGCCACCACAGTGCAGGCCACAAACCTTCCTAAAGTAAAACAACTGGTCTGAAGCCCAAGTGCTTAATCCAAAAGACTTAGAAATGATAGCTACACTTTAATCAAGTTACTACCAGCAGTAATAAATACAACTGAATACTTTCAAGAATGCCTGGATTAGTGCTCAAGTTATACAAACAAAGCTAGATTCAGCAGGCCTGGATCTAGTCTATGCTATAGCAAACGAGGTGTACCAATTTCAGTAAGAAGCAGTTCAAATATGCAGGCACTATAAGCTTTAACCAGAAATTCCCAGCTCAGAAGGATGGAGTCCAGCCTCTCCTCCCACAAGAGTGCAGAACATGAACCCTCTTAATGTAAAATAACTGGCCTCAAGCCCAAGTGCTTAAACCAGAATTAATACACTTTTAGAATAACAGACACTGAGCCCTCAATCAGCAGTTCCCAACTTAGAAGGATGTAAGCTACCTGTTCTGCCACTACAGTGCAGACCACAAACCTTCCTAATGTAAAACTGGTCTGAAGCCCAGGTGCTTAAACTAAAAGGCTTACAATGAGTTACACCAAGCAGTAATAAATACAATTGAGTACTTTTAAGATGACGCAAAAGCAAAATAAAGTAGGAAAAAACACAAATACAGTAAAATCAGATAATTTTTTTTTTTTTTTTTGGAACGAGAGAAAGGAAAGAGAGAAAGGAGTAGCAGAAACTAAGCTGATTGGCCTTCTATATATATATAAGGATCATGTATATATATAAAAAGGTCAGTTAAATTTCATAGATTTAAATATATTTTTATATATTTTTATATATATATTTTTTGTATATTTTTATATTTTGTAACATGTTTTTCACCATGAATTGACACTACCTTGAATATTTTAAGAATGCACATTTTGTTGCGATTGGTTGAGCTAAAGGGCGGGATGTTTCAAATTTATTTAAGGAAGTTGATCTCATTGTGATTTCACTACTCTGAAGATGCCCGAATGTTTAACGGGTGAAAGCGCTTAGTAGTGGAAGTGTTTTATGGCTATTTTTATGAATTCTTTGTTTTTTTGTGTTTGGTCTTGTGGATTATTAAATTGAGTTGTTTTCACATTACGCTGGTTTTTCGGCTGGCATTTATCTGGAACCTGGACTTGGTTTACCTTACCAGTGTTTCGTTCTGTTTTTGATTGTTGTGTTACATTGCCGACGGGTTTCCAGCTATGTGCTTGGCGTTCTACTGGCTAAATGGAGCAGCTTATGTTACAATATTTTAACCTCACGACACAACTTATAAATCTATTTAGAGAAAAAGGTATGGTGGTCAATGTCCCTGGGCCAGAATTTAGAACACAAGATCCGTTGTTAACTGAGTCGCAAGCTGAACTTTATACTCTACACACCCCGCCTACCACTAGCGATATACGAGCTTTCAACAATGTTGCGAACACAAGTCCTATCAATGTGGATACTAACAACAGAACTGTTAACAGTAGAACTTCCAACTTGCTTAATTTGTCTAATCCTGGTGTCAACAGATTTGATGCTTTTTTCAAACCCATATCGACTGATTGGAACTCAGATACTAGGCGTAATGCAGGACCAGGTACTATCAAAGCTCAGTTGGCCAACTTTGAGCTTAAACTTAAAAAGTTTAAGTCATTGCAGATGGATAATGCCTTTTTGGAAAAATCTATTACACACAAACAGGTGCCGAAGGGCTTGAGGATGTTTAAACTTCCATCTGGGTTTATTGCAGGGTCGGATGGATTCAATGAACTTCTTAAATTTTTTGACCGTATGGGTTTAGAACTTATGAGTATCATTATTCGTAACAACAACCAAATGTTAGACTTATTGAAAACAGAATTGGGGCAAATCAATGACAATATTACCAAGGACCTTCTTTTTGAATTTAATAAGTCCCAATACGACAGTATTTTACACAAAATTGATACTTTTGTGAGCAAGGGATTAGAACTGAAGTCCCTAAAACTTAACAGAGACACCTACCATTACACCAATTCTAAGGTATACACTCATTTTAGAGAATTTCCAAAAGTTAATTTTCACAATGGTTCGAGTTCCGAAGGTTACTCGCATACGCTGCCTTTAGGTGATATTCACTCTGTTCAAGAGTTATCACCAAGGGGTGAAGTCAACAATGATTGTGGGACTGATATTGATTTATTTGATGTGAACGACGATTTTTTAGACCCCCTTCCCCCGAGGCGCTCCGAACGTATTCGGGAGCGCAACCAACGCTTTTACGGGCCACCATCACGGGGACGAATACACAAGGGACCTTGCCACAACAGAAGGCAGAGGGTCTAGTCACTACACCTATCACTACTTCTATTGATACTAACAGTTCTGATGAAGGTCTCAATGATTTTGTTTTACAGGAGGATATTTGTCCCAGGAATTTTGTAACTTCTTTGCAAGACAACAAAGCGTCACCACCTGAATTTTTGCAAAATTTCTTTGTTTGCAGTGAGGAGGTTGTTCTCCCCGTATCACATTCACCACAGGTACAATTTCAATTTACTGGTGACACCCATGTTTCTCATTCAGATTCTACATCTTTTTTGTTAGCAGGACATGATCCTGGTGGGACTTTTAATTGCAACTTTGATTTTGATGCTGACGACATATTATGTAAGCTTGTGAAGGTCAACAATGTTTACTTATATAATTTTACTAATTTTAAGTTGACCAATGATCACCTTTCATTATTTGAGAAGGGATTTACTTTTGTACCAAAGTTTAGAAGTGATATATCCAAAATGTTAGTTAATTTGAGGTTGTATACTAGACAACTAAATTTACAGATGTATTTTTCTAAAAATCCCAGTTTGTCTAAGGAACAATTTCCACGGCCTAAAAGGAAAAGTACATTTATCCCTCCAACACACCCTTGTATTCAAGTTTTTGAGTCTATGTGTGAAATGCAGATTAGAAGGTTGAGTAGATCGACTGATTACCAAGCAGATAACTTGACTGTAGGTGAACGTTTTTGTTTACGTGAGTTAACATCTTCCAATCAGTTTCGAGTGATGAAACCTGATAAAGGTGGGGGAGTTGTGATTATGATGTCTACTGATTATTCTAATAGAATGTCATGTTTACTTAATGATACTAACTCTTATACCAGGGTGTCACGTAATGAGTTGAATATGGCTTATTCCAAAATTGATTGGATTTTATATGAATGGCTATTGGAAGGTATTATAGACAACAATGATTTTCATTTTTTAGCAGTTGAAGCTCCTGTAACGCCATCTATTTTTGGAATACCAAAGATCCACAAAAATATGAGTAATCCACCTTTTTGCCCGATTGTTTCAGCTAGGGGGTCCAAGACAGAAGCTATGGCTTCCTTTGTGGACTTTTACTGTAAAAACATTGTTAATCATTTCACACATATTTTGCGTGACTCCTGGCATTGTTTGGATGTTATTAGACAAAAACACTTTGACGGCCCTTTCATTATGGTGACAATAGATGTAATCAACTTATTTTCAGTTATACCTCAGGTGGAAGGATTAGAAATGTTTCGAACTCGTATTGAAAAATTTTGTGACATACATACTGTGAAACGGTCACTTTTAGTTGACCTAATGGAACTTATTCTATCCAACAACTTTTTATCTTTTGAGGGAGAACTGTATAAACAAGTAACAGGTGTAGCCATGGGCACAAAATGTGCGCCAATTTATGCTAATCTTGTTTTAGCACAGTGGGAATTGGACAAAGTGTTTACATCAACTTATATGAAGCATGTGTCACTTTATCTGAGGTACCTTGATGATTTGTTAATTTTTTGGAGAGGACCAGCTGACATTATACATACCTTTATAGATTATCTCAACAATACTACTAGTTTTCTCAAATTTACTTACAAGATACACAGTAATAGGTGCAATTATCTTGACATCACACTTTATAGTAGTGAGAGTGAAGGAGTGATTAGATTAGAATCTAATATTTTTCGTAAAGAAACTTATTCAAATAATTTTTTGCACTTCCAAAGCTGCCATCCACTTTATCAAAAAAAGAATGTTGTGAAGGGACAGATGGTCAGGCTTTCTAGGTTAATTAGTGAAGATGCCAAATATGATTTGGAAATTGAGAATTTAGTAGATATGTTTTTAGATAGAGGTTATCCTCTGGATTTTTTGATCAACATCAAAAATGAGGTTGGTGGTAAAAGGCATTTAGTCTTTAGACCGATCCTGTTAGACGGATTAATAAAAGAGACCAATAGGCCTGTCAACAGAACCTCTTCTACTGAGTTTGAAAATTTTAAAAGAGCTATGATACTACCCTTTAATGGGTATGCTGATAGAGTGGCAAAAATTTTAAGGGAAACATGGCAATACATTATGGACAGTGACACTAAGCAAGTTATTGGTAATGTGCCGCTTTTTACATTTAGCAGAGGGATGAATTTGAAAGAGTTGATGGAAAGGGAAAGTACTAAGAACGGACCTTATGGAAACTCTAAAATGAATAAATGTGGGTCGTGTAGTGTATGTAGGTACATTAATAATGGTCCTTACGTGGTAGTTCAGAATTTCCACAGATCTATCAAGTGTCCAGGGTATTGCAACTGTAATACCAGGAGAGTGGTCTATATTGCTACATGTCTTAGTTGCCCTTCATTTTACGTAGGTAAGACCATTAGGAAACTTAGGGTAAGAATTCTTGAACACCTGAGGGACATTAGGAACAAGAGGTCAAGCAATGCCCTTTACACGCACAGTGTCAAGTGTGAGAATTTCAACAAATTTTTATTTTTTGTTGTCGACAGAATACCAGACAACGATAGAGAGGGCAATTTTAAGATTTTGCTTGAAGTTCGAGAAACCTTGTGGCAACTTAGATTAGATGCATCTAGGCCCCCTGGTATTAATGAGTTTATATCATTGTCTAGTATTTTAAAATATAGATCTAGTTTTATTTAAACTGACCTTTTTTATATATATACATGATCCTTATATATATATATATATATATATATATATATATATATATATATATATATATATATATAAAACATTTAGTATATATACAACATTTATATTTATATTTTTATTAATATTTATCTATGTGGTTTACAAATTTCATAGATTTAAATATATTTTTATATATATTTTTTTGTATATTTTTATATTTAGCAACATGTTTTTCACCATGAATTGATACAAGCTTGAATACTCTAAGAATGCACATTTTGTTGCGATTGGTTGAGCTAAAGGGCGGGATGTTTCAAATTTATTTAAGGAAGTTGATCTCATTGTGATTTCACTACTCTGAAGATGCCCGAATGTTTAACGGGTGAAAGCGCTTAGTAGTGGAAGTGTTTTATGGCTATTTTTATGAATTCTTTGTTTTTTTGTGTTTGGTCTTGTGGATTATGAAATTGAGTTGTTTTCACATTACGCTGGTTTTTCAGCTGGCATTTATCTGGGACCTGGACTTGGTTTACCTTACCAGTGTTTTGTTCTGTTTTTGATTGTTGTGTTTCACTGAGATCAATTCCCAGATCTCCGTCAGACTCCAACTGAAATCCACTGCAAATGTTCAGCACAAGGGCCTCCCAATCATGGTAAGGTTTCATCATGTTAACATGGTACAATTTGTGCCCCTGCCTTCTGCCTAGCAGTTCCACCATGTAGTTTAATATCACTTAACTTTCTTACCACCTTGTAGGGTCCCTCCCAAGCTGCTTGCAGCTTGTTGTGTCTGACAGGAATGAGAACCATTACCTGCTGCCCCACAGCATACTCTCTAGCTCGAGCATTCTTGTCATACCACACCTTTTTCTGTTGTTGGGCTTCTGCCAGGTTCTCCTGGGCCAAGCCCATGAGTTCCCTGAGCCTTGTCCTGAGGTTTAGGATGTATGCCACAACAGAATCCTTGTGAGACTCGCACTCACCTTCCCATTCATCTCAAATTAAATCTAGAGGTCCCTTCACCCTATGCCCATACAGCAACTCAAAGGCTGAAAAACCTGTGGATTCCTGGGGAACTTCTCTGTAAGAAAACAAAAGATGGGGCAAATATTTGTCCCACTCCCTCTTAAACTGATCTGCAAATGCCCGTAGCATGGACTTGATTGTAGAGAATAACCTCTCAACAAGAACATTAGTCTGGGGATGATAGGGGGTGGTCTTCATGTGCTTCACCCCACAGGACTTCCACAGACAAGCCAGCAGGTCTGACATGAAATTGGCACCTCTGTCTGTCAGTATTTCTTTTGGAAAACCTACCCTGCTGAAAATCTCTAACAAAGCATTTGCCACCTTCTCTGCCTCAATGGAGGACAAAGCCACTGCCACAGGGTATCCTGTAGCATAATCCACTACCACTAGGATATACTTTTTCCCTGTGGAACCTGAGGTACTCAGATGACCCACAGTATCCATAGCTACCCTCTGAAATGGCTCCTCAATCACATGCAAAGGCATAAAAGGAACTCTCACCTTTTCTCCTGCCTTTCCTACCTTCTGGCACTGCTCACAGGTCCTGCAATACCCTGTTACATCTCTGGAAATTCCACGGCAATAGAAGTTCTGCATAATATGCTTCTTTGTACGTTTTATGCCCATATGACCTGCACAGGGAATATCATGGGCTATGGCTAGAAGCGCCAGACAGTAGGCTCTAGGCACTACCAACTGCTGTTCTTTCTCACCTTCTAGCCCTTGCTCATGGGTCTACTCTCTGTATAGTAACCCTTTATCCCAGTATACAGATTCCCCCTTTCCTTGAGAATCAGGTGCCTCCCTAGCTACCTGCCTCAGGCCTTGCAATGTAGGGTCTGAGAGCTGAGCCTGTCTCAAGTCTCTCTTTGTAACCCTTCCCAGCTCCCCTTCCACAGGAAGTCTGGCATCCTCTGACAGTGGTGTCTCACTGTCAGCCTGGGTACTACTACTCACCTCTACCTTTGCAGTCATTCTGTCCAAGGGACCATCAGTACCCCCAAGCAGCTGTGTCTCACCTTTAGGCTCACTGCTACAGAGTAGCTCCCTCCCTGAAGTAACCACCTCACCATTCCTGGCTGCAAGTATGCAGTCTGTCTGGGTCTCCCCCAGGCTACGAGACCCACATGCTTGTCTCCTAGCCTGCCTGTGTGTAACTGCATAAGCACATGGTACTGCCTCATCCAAACCCTTGCCTCTAATGACATCTACAAGATGGTAGTTCGGTACACTTGTTGTCTCAAGACAACCTACTATTGGCATTTTGTCTTTCCCACTTACTAGCTCCCTCACCTTTTGTTCCCCACCTTGCCTCCGTGGACACCTGTATGCCACATGGCCCCACTGCTTGCATTCAGAACATTTAACCCTAGCTCCTGGATGTGTACCTGGACTAGTGGCTTCCCCTGCTACTGGCAGATTCTGTTGTGGCAGTCTATGCTGCCCACCATGGATTCCTTTAGACCCATGAGCTGTACTGGGGGTCCGCTTCCTGTGCAGGGCTGCCCTGCTTGCCAGGTATAGGTCTCCCTTATTCCCCAACTCATCTGAAATAACATGTCCTCAGGCAAAGTGCTAAGGGCTTGTTCCCTCACCAAAAGGTCTGCCAGCCCTTCAAAAGTGGTCACCTGACATCCACTCACCCACCTATGGAAATAAGTGCTCAATTCAGCAATATATTCGCACACAATTTCATCTGCCTTGTGTCTATGCTCACAAAACTTTTTCCTATATATTTTAGGTGGTAGCTTAAAAAACTCTAATATACAATTTTTTACAGCAGTATAATCAAAACATGCAACATCAGACATTTTAGATAATACGGTTACAGCTTTGCCATGGAGTAGAACCATACCCAGAGCCCTTGGTCAACTTCATACTGTTTACATACCCTCTCAAACATATGAATGAAACTATCAAAATTATCCCCCTCTTTAAACTGCGGAAGATATTAACTGACCTTTTGTGCTTCTAGGGTCCAGTTACTCCCTTCCCCATTACCTCCATGTCACTGGCGAAGAGTCAGCATCTCCTTCTCATGCTGCCTCTGCCTCCCTTTTTCCACAGCTTCTAGGTGTAGCAGTTTCTCATTCTCCTCACTCTCTAGATGCCTCAGTCTCTCAGCTGCTTCTAATTCCACATGCCTGGCCTCCAACTCAAGTCACTTTAGCTTCAGCTGGATTTTTAAGTCCACTGCGGAAAGGTTGAGCTGTCCATTCTCAGAGGGTATTACATCTCCACTGTCAGTCTGATCATCCTCCTGGTTGCTGTTTTCTGATGCTTCTGTAACCAAGGCTGCAATCAGGTCTGCCTTAGTCAGGTTTCCATGCACCAGTCCCCTAGCCTGGCACATCTCCGCCAGCTGGCTCCTTGTCAACTTTCCATAGTCCTCTGCTGACATGCTGCCTGCTCACCCTGACTAACTAAGCTAACAAAAAAAATAAAACAATTGTGATCTGAACTATGGCCATTTTAGAATACAAAACACCTTTAAAGCTCACTGTACACAAACTACAAGATTCACTCTACCCACACCACTACAAGCCAATTAGTATTTGCCACCTAATTAATATGTGATGCAGATATCCCACCGTTACCAAACAATTAATATGTGATGCCCTTGCCCTGGCCCAGCAATCCAGGAGCCTCAATCCTCACCACTAACACCAGAGAGGGTGTCTCATATATGAGGAAAGGATAACAAATACACACACCCCGGGATTCAAGAAGCTTGTGCCAGGTGCAGGCGTAGCGTTGGCGTTCCAACACCAAATATGGCTGGCTAGCAATCCAGGTACGAGCTGTTTCCACTTGCACTACCTCAGTACGCTACGCCAGCAAAGTTCCCAGCACCTGTATGCTAATTACCTCATTTGCAGCAGTGTAGCATGCAAATGAAGGTATTTAGCGATCCAGGAAGTGGTGCAGGCGTAGTGTAAGCATGCAGAAATGTAAACCGTAAAAAACAGTTTACATTTTTGCAAACATAAAATCGGAGCCATGACAGCTGGCCAAATACATGTATTATATTGTTAATATATGCCAATGGCTAAATATATAGCCATTGGCATAAAAAATGTACAAAATATAAATATAACATTAAAATTTTTTTTTCACACTATAGAGAAGATTAAGCATAGGGCAGCGGCATGCAAATGGGATCGCAAGGAAAATAGAAAAATATAGAATAAAACTGCAATGTAACACATATCATGATTTCCTCATAATAGTCAATGGCAGGCATGTTACACCACACCATGGTGCAAGGGTTGCTAAGGAGCTGTGTCAGTGTTGTGTGGTATCTAGGAATTAGTAGGCAATCTCATGCAAATGAGAGGAGTTAAACGTGAATTATAGATTCCCCGCCTGTGTAAGGATGCACCTCAAAGCATAGCATTATAACACCAAGGTGTGCCCGTGAGATAAAGATGACATCAAGAGAGGGGTGTGTCACCTTTGCTGTAAGCACATTGGAGCAGTGCTAACCCGGTTTGCCTGTAGCTAAGCAAAGCTGCAGGAAAGTGGTGTGTTGAATTGTCTTTAGCTTTGCTTAGCTGAGAGCACACAAGGTAACTGAGTATGCATGTGAACGGAGATTAAAACACGCTTAAACTCTGTCAACGTGTTTGTGTGGCGCGCACTGGAGCCTAAACAGATATAGGAAAGAAATAAGGAAATGCTGCAGCAGGGAAATTGGAGTACAAATGACTAATTAACACCTAGGAACCTACAGTGGGCCATTGACAACAGCTAACAAGGCTGCAAGCAGCTACCTGCAGAACAGGAAAGGGGAGGGGCTGTACTGCAAAGAAAACAGTAAAGTGTCACAGCAGAACAAAGCAGAATTGCATTATATCAGCTACAAAACACATTTTGCAACACTAGACTGGGTAGGGAAAGTACAAAACAAGAAAGCTGGCAGGTGGATGCATGCCTAACAATGGGAGGGGATCCAGGTTTAAAAGTGAATTAAAGGGCAACAGATTAATCAAGGCAGACAAGCATAACTCCACACTACAGGCCCCACACTTGCAGTACTCACTGTAAAACCCATAAGTAAGATACCCTGCAGCTGGAATTGCTCATACACAGCCAATGACATCAGCAGCATCCATAGCACAATAGTATAAAGTGTGAAAGCACCTCACACACACTTGTGTATTCCCATACACTCTGCACCATTGGTGTATACATACGGGGAACTTTTAATATGTACATGTTAGGGGCTGCCATAGCTTTGATCCACCAGCATGTGTTGGAGACTGAAGGTGGTGTGGAGGATGATGCTGACAACCACCTCAGGCACCAGAGGAAGTGAAGAGTGTTCAGACCAAGGGTAACATACCAGGGGCTACATGATTTGGAGATAGTAGAGCATTACAGGGTGGACAGGGACACCCTAAAGCAACTTGTGGAGCTGTGCTGGTCATGCCTCAGAGCCAGAACAAACAGAGGGGAACTCATCCCAGTGGATGCAAAGGTATGTGTAAGCCTGAGAATACTAGCCACAGGTACCTTTCAAAGGTCAACTGGGGATATCATGGGAATCTCACAGGCATCAGCATCCAGGGTACTTCACCAGTTTCTGGATGCCATGTTAGCACATGCCAATGAACACATATACTTACCCCAAAAGCAGGAGGAGTTGGCCAGCAATATGCGTCTCTTCCACCATGTGGCAGAATACCCGGAGGTACTGGGTGCAATAGACTGCACACACATACATATCAAGTCACCACCCGGTGAGCAGGGTAGGCACTACATAAACCACAAGCGATACCCCTCCATCAACTGCTAAATTGTGTGCAATGCCCAGGGCATTATCATGGATGTGTGTGCTGGCAGCCCTGGAAGCTATCATGATTCCCACATCTGGCATGTCTCACAACTGTATCAGGTATTTGCCGGGGGGGGGGGGGCATCCCATATGGCCACCTGGTGGGGGATGCTGGCTATGCACTGGAACCGTGGAGGATGACTCCCATCAGAAATGCACACACACCCATGCATGAATGCCATAATGAGGCCCACACACAAACCAGAATCATCACAGAGCGTGTGTTTGGGATGCTTAAATCACGGATCCATTGCTTGGACATATCTGGTGGAGCCTTGCAGTACTCTCAAGGCACATGTGCCCACATCTTCATAGTATGTGCCATGCTACACAATATGATCCTGTGGTAACAGCTGCAACAGGGACAGAATGGTGAAGGCCCTCACTGCCCACCAGCATTGGCAAGGGCCCCACAGGCACAGAGGTACTTAGACCATGAACACCCTGAGCCAGCCCCAGTAGGCAGATGGAGGCGTGCCCAGTATGCCCGTGCCTTGGCAAGGAGGGAACGTATAGCACACACACAGACAGTGTAGGCACCTAGCGACTGACACCTTTCTCCACCTGCGCACACAGTAAAAATGGATGGCACACACAGAAGACTACCTGTAAATTGTCATGTATAGGCAGTCTACTGTGTGCATCCAACATAGGCAGCCCTCAACTATTGCACACACAACTGCTATTGGCACAAGGTAAGTCAACACCTGAACAGTAATTAGGTTATCAGCATGTGCTGATACTGTATGTATTGGTTTATAGGTTCATAAGTAGGTACTTGGCTAACTGCCCAAGGGCATTCATAGGCCTAACCAAAATGTGTCAGCGTTTGCCACCCCACTGATTAATTAACTGTCCCTCTGTGGAGCAGAGCCAATGGCGGGATCCCTGGGGTGTATCTACTGTTCCCCATCGACTCTTCAAGGTTTCTCTTGAAGAGTGTTAGTGAGGGGCTCTGTATAATGTAATTAGGGATGTTGGTCCAAAGCATGGGGAGTTTATGTGACAGGAATCTGCCCCTCCAGCATGTTCTAGTTATTGTTGTGGCAAGGTTTAGCTCACTACAGCATGTGGCTCACTGTGACATGGATTCCCATAGGTGGAGCATATCCATTAAGCCTAAGTTGGACATGGCTTTGTAGGCCAGCAGAGATCATCTCTGAATAAATGAGATGCCACTGAGTAAAGCAGGAATTTATTCAGTCTGGCTGCATAAGACATATGTTTGAGGCCAATAATCTTCTTGGCGTGGTACGTTTCTGGTCCTTCCCGCTGTTGGAAGTGTCTTCTGAGGTACATCCCAAATGGGTTATTATACTCTATGATGGGACTGATGAGTGATGCGTAAAGGGGCACTATAACCTCAGTATGTCTAGATGCGAACCCTTTAGTAATCAGATGGCCTACATAGAAAGATGTCCTAACTACTTTGGAGATATGATTGTCAGAGGAGAGATCACTATCTACCTTAGTCCCCAGATCCCCTATTATCTCGTCTGTATTAAGATGGCTGCCACTTGTGTGTTAATATGTGGTTATTTAGTTTTTCTCAAATGGAATGACCATGCAGCTTGTGGCACTTAACTTGAGGCCATGACTTTGACACCCTGTGTTGGACTCTGTGAGGCCCTTTCAAGGATGTCTATGTCAGCTGGACTAAGAAATATCCTAGAATCACCAGCCAGTAAATCCACAAAAAACGGTACCCGGACCCTTCTTCACAAGAGAAACAAGTTTAATAATAAACTTTAAGCGCGATCAATTACAGTACACTTTTCGTCAGTTGAAAATAACCGACTTCATCAGAAACTGAAAAACACACAGAACCATAGGTTGATAGACAAACCACTTAAAAGCTTGGCTGCTGTCACGTGCTTTTAAATCTTGATCTTCTTTAAGTTAATTTTACCTTAAGATAATTCACCTAGTGGTGAGTATCTTAGTGACATAACAGCAATACCATATAAACAAGCGCAGTATAATCTAATATAGTGTAATCACACAATATAGATATTGATGTTCATATATTGTTAATGTACAATTTAGGCGTTCTGGTTGAATGATTGACCCGCCATGTATAGATCAGATGCAGTTAAATGTAGTGTCCTATCATCTAAGAAATTGTTCTAAAATTCTTTTGTTAAAATTCTTTCTTTATATCTATATATAAAACCATTAAAAAATCCTATTAAAAAATCCTGGGAGACAAGTCGTAAGTCAAGTGAATGTGTGCGCGAAAACAGTCCCCCCAAGGACGGGGAAGTAATGAGCAGCAAAACAGTGAAATTATTCCTTATCAAAGTATTTGTCTAGATGTTTAAAATACAATTAAACTTTTCAAAGGTACCACAAGGGTGTACGCTCTGGCACATCAAGAATTAAAAAGTGTATAGATTGTTTCGCTAATGGTCCCCAGTTGTTGGGAACATGTGTTAAAAATATATGTGTGTATATTTTAACTTGTGGGTCACCCCACATCGCATCTTAGCTGGGCTATACAGGGGCACAAAAATGGCAATACATCCAAAGTGTCCCTGTAGCCAAGCCTCCGTATAGAAAAAATAACATATACAACCGCTCCCCCCAGGGGTGTCGGTTAATATGCTGTGTATTTGGTTGTGCAGGGGCCGACGTATTATAAGTTTATTTGGAAAAATTGCATAATTAAGCATTTAGGGTGGAGGCAGTAACCCATGTTAAAATCAGTCACACTTGTGTAGATGTTCTTAGAACTTTATTATTAAAAATAGTGTTGAAAGTATGAAGACTTATATTGTCGATTATCTTTAAAGGTTTGTATTTAAATATGGGCTATAATGGAACCGCCATAATCAAGGAGCCTCAGTACTTGTACATGAAGCCTCATCGTATTCCAATAGAAGTAGATGCAAGTAGCTCCAAGGTAGTACAACCATTATGATGGTCTAATAAACAAATCAATGCACGGCTGACCTGGTCGTTGAAGGGGAATGTATATTAAGGTTTGTTCATGTTGTTAGTGCAACAAATTTGTAGTGTAGCCATGTTCCTAGGGAAAGAAGGGTAGGTGGGCAACCCTGAGACCAAGGGTATCCCGTTACTTGTGTTAGGACTGTGCCCACCATATATTTCTCATCTAGGGTTAGATTATACATTTCTAAACTTTAAATTTTGAATTATCGAATCTTGAATGTTACATTTTGAATAGTTAGGATCACCTTGGTGTTATCCACTAAAATCTATTCCGCACATATCACCTTTCCAAGTTCTTAAGTTTAAGGATGCAGGTGATAGATGTCATTTCATTATTTTCAACTGACGAAAAGTGTACTGTAATTGATCGCGCTTAAAGTTTATTATTAAACTTGTTTCTCTTGTGAAGAAGGGTCCGGGTACCATTTTTTGTGGATTTTATGTCAGCTGGACTGTCAATTAGGGCTCCCAGTTTGCAGTCATTGCCAAACATGGTCTTCCGTAGTCCACCTGTGTTTACCTGTACCTCTGAGAAGTATATGCCAAACAGTAGGGGTCCCAGGACTGAGTCCTGTGGGACACCTGTTGTGACTGGTTAAGAGTTGGACCTGGAGGCTGCTGGTCTTACCATGTGGGTTCTGTGTGTAAGCCTGTTGGTAACCCATCCTGTGATGTATGGGTTTATGTACAGGCTAGTGAGTTTATCAATAATACCCGAGTGAGGAATGGTGTCAAAAACCTTGGCGAGGTCCAGGTAGTATGTGTGAACCACCTCTCCCCCTCATCTAATGCCTTGGTGGCTGTCTGTAAGATGTCAAATAGGTTCAGTAGGCATGATCTGCACTCAACCAAGCTGACCTGGGTTGGGTCAAGTGCTTGGAGGTTACCAGTGTCTTTGTTAATGAGTGCCATGATGATGCGCTCCATAGCTTTGCAGACCAGGCTAGTCAGGCTTATGGGATGGTAGTTACCATGGTCAGTTGTGTTTCCATCTTGGTGGAGTGGAATAACTGTTGCTGTGCGCCATTATATGGGCATGTAGTCTGTGCAGAGGCTGAGGTTGAAAATCATAATTAGGTGGGGGTTAGTTTGGCTTGTAGTGTTTGCAAGACGCAGTCTGGGATGCCATCTGCCTCCATTGATGCTGTGTTTTGCCATTTGAGAGGGCTATTTCCACCTGTGTGTCTCTGATGTCTGGGATACTGTACTTTTCGGGTATTGTTGTGGGCTCTTTAGGGGTGAAGTTTGCAGTGAATGTATCTGCAAGGATGTTGGCAATATCAGTAGGTTCAGTATATTTTGTGCTATATTGCACCAGCACAGCGCAAATCTGTGTGTTACCAGTTAGATCCTTGACATAGCCAAAGAAGGCTTTGTGGTTATCTTTTGAATCCTTGCCTATTTTCCTGTTGAAGTTAGCCTTGGATGATTTTATGAGGGACCTAAGTTTCTTACTAATACTGGTCACGGATGTCTGTCCTTCTTGGGATTTCCTGTTTTTCTGGACTACTGTCCTACTTCTGTTGTATAGCCTGTTTATTGCAGGGGTCCTTGTCTTGGAGGAGTGAATCTTGGTTTACCAGTGATGACACGATCCATACATCCTTGTAGGTGTTTATAGAGTGCATTTATAAATCTTTCTGTATCTTGAGCAGAGATTCCCCTTAGAGTGGGAGCTGTGAAACCTCCCACCTCTGTCTTTAGTAGTGTGAAGTTAGCTGTAGGAAAGGTTTCCACTGTGGTTTCCTTGGGTGGGGGAGATGGTTGGGTGTGGAAATCATCAGTGAATAGTTCATGGTCAGATCTAACCAGTGACCGGTTTACCTCTGCTGTGGTGCACCTGTCACCCATGTTGGTGATTACTACTTCTAGTATGTTTCCACCTCTGGTTTGGGAGTTTACCATCTGATACAGGGCATTTGAGGTGATAAATCCCAGGAAGTGCTGGGCCTGGAAGTGAGTACTCGAGTAAGTTTTCCAGTTAATGGTAGGGTAGTTGAAATTGACTAATACCAGGGTGTTCGGTAGGACTGTCATGTTTTCCACTGTCTCCAGGTAGGTGGAGTGGTGGTCCTAGGTCATGGAGGGTGATCTGTAGCAGGATACAGTTTGCATTGCAGTTATGGCTGATGTTAGCTGCACATGGATGATCTCAGAGGTATCATGCTGCCCCACTAACCTGGAGGTGTAGGTATCCCTGATGAATATGGATACACCCCCTCCATGTCTGTGTCAGTCCATGCTCTGTAGCCAAAATGTGTGGTATGGGTTGTAGTCAGGTAGTGCTTTTGTGCTCTCAGGAGCCTTAAAACAGGTTTCAGTTACTCCACAAATGTTGATGTTGGCCATACTGAGGAATGCTGTGAGTGCGTGCATTTTGTGACTACAACTCCTGGCATTGAGTAGCATAATCCTCAATGATTTTTCTATTGTGCTGTTTACAGAAGAGGGATTCATCTTTGAGCCTTGCCTAAAAAAGGCACCATGGAGGCGCCAAGAGCCTTGGCCAGTATTCGAAAGCCTAAGGCTGACACATGCAAGCTGGTATGGTATTGTTGCATGCATGTTTCCCATCTGTGCTTGTTTTTCATCTTTCCTGTAGGTAACCTACTGGTAAGCAATAGAAAGCCTTAAGTCTTCTAGCTTCCAAGATAGGCTTTTGGAGTGATTAAGTATCATTGTTCTGTATTTTCTTGCTGTACTTAACTGTTTTCTGACTACATGGTGATTTCTCACTGATTATTGTGATCTGAAAGCTCTGTTTATTCACATATTATTTCTGTGATGGCCTGCACTTTATCACAGATAGGTAGTAGGCTATCTGCCCAAGGGCATTTAGAAGCATAGCTACAGTGTGTTGGCTGTCTCCACACCATTGATGAAGTAACTGAGCCTCTGTCAAGCATAGCCAAGGAAGTGATTCCAGGCAGAGTTGCCAGAAGCTGTTGAAGACTGGGGTGGTGGAGGGTGATAGGAGCACTTAGTGATCTAAAAAGGGCATGTTAACGTGAAAATCCAACACCATTCAATTTCCACTACAGGTCTGGCAGCTATAAAACTGGAGGGTCTCCCCCTCCCCCTGGCTGTATGGTTCTGGGACACATGATCCCAGGGGTGTATATTCTGTTACCCATTCACACATCAAGCTTTCTCTTGAAGTGTGTCATTGAGGGGGCTATGCCTAATGTAGTTAGGAATTTAATTTATAGTCTCTCATTTTATTTGTTGTTTTCATTGCAAGAGTAAGTGAAGCTCAGTGGTTTTGGGCACCTCTGCCCTTTGCTTAGCCTAGCTTACACAAAGAAATCATCTAAATAGGAAATAGGCAGAAGCAATATTAATGTCAATAGTGTAATGGTTACAGCATTATCATAGTATCTGTGCATTTGTGGTTCAAATCCCAATAAAGTCAGAGACGTTTTTCATGTTAAAAAGTATACCTTAACCACAGCTTGCATATTTAGGTAGTAATCTTCAGTATAATAAACATTTGAAACACCCATATAAACCCATGTGTGCCGGAGAGTAAAGTCAACAGAGATTGTAATGTTATGTAAGCACCTAGTGAGATGTTACTACACTGAAATATATATATATATATATATATATATATATATATATATATATATATATATATCCTGAGTAGTTAGCAGATGTGATCGTGTTTGCACGCACAGGTTATACATTTTTAAATTTCGGTTAACTGCTGCTTTAATGTTGCACAAACACTTTTAAACATGCTTACAACAGCTTAAATGAGCCTTATTCTGGAGTAAAAAAAACATTTTTAAAGCATTGCAGGTCTTGAACCCTGGACCATGCACACCATAGTCATGGGACTTACCACTAAGCCATCTGAGCTGTATACATGTTTCATGGTGTTTAGACTACACCTTTTACTATAGGCATTGCACAGTACTGACCGCAAATGGGACAGTCACTTTGTGTACATATGTACAGTACATTGTGATGTACTGTAGTTTGTGAATCAACATATACAAGTCTACATTTGTATAACTGTTAAAAATTAATGCTAAATATATACATATATATATGTGTATATATATATATATATATATATATATATATATATATATATATATCTATATGCATTTCAGTGATGTGTGTGTGCATATATATATATATATATATATATATATATATATATATATATATGTATATACAGAGTTACATCTATAGCCATATATATAAACATCTATGAACACACTTCCTGACACAGAAGCAATCCAAATGAATTGAAGTGTACACAAAACACATGCAGCTCTGGTATTATAACTATTAATATTAACTTAATTCGCCATAGAAGGGATGGTTGTTGTGTATGTGAAGTTTGGGGTGGGGGAGGAATGATGGGTAATGAATTTATGCATCACGGAGAGCCTGGGTTGGATGTTCAATAAGTGAACTGGAGGTGTATACATGGAGTATGGAGACGATAAAAAAGGACACAAAACAAGAATCATTCTCATCCCTAATACACCCTGTCAGGTCAAATTGCAACACTTAATTCCACAAACATATGAACATTAACATGTATCATACATATGCACACCATCTGACTGTCACATTTGTTTTCAGTAGTGAGGAATGCTAGTAAAATGTATATTCTAAAAAACATAACATTTGTACATATCTCAGATGCCTTACTAGTAAAGTCAATTACTGTGGTGTTCATGGTCCTGGGTTCAAGACCTGCAAGGGCTGTTAATTTATTTTGAGGGCCAGAATAAGTGCTGTTGGATGCACATTGATTAAAGCACTTTTAAGCAGTTGTAAGTGGCTTTGCGTGTTTGCGTGATGGTAAGCGGCGCTTAAACACAGTTAAATGGATAAGCGCTTCACAGGTGTAACCTTTGCTTACCGTCGAGCAGACCACGGGCAAACTTGGTTACAACTGCTTAAATGTGCATTAATCAACCTTCTCTACCAGTGCCTGCTCTGAGAGGTAAAATAATAACCACTTCCAGGATTAGAACCCGCAACCATGTACACCATCCTCAGAATAACATACCACTAAGCTAACTGAGATGTACCTATGCCAGTTGTGTATTCCGACAGGTTAAAACACAAAAGGGAGGATTGTGTGGAAATAGGACAAACCGCCATGTACCCAATGAAAGGTGTATGCTATATATATATATATATATATATATATATATATATATATATATATATATATACATTATATATACAGATGTACATATATATATATATATATATATATATGTGTGTGTGTGTATAGAGAGAGAGCGAGAGCGAGAGAGACACATGTCGATATATAGAGATATACATATATGTAGATATATAGATAGGTTAAAACATCTACACATCTATGGAGGTATATATAAACGTATGCAATAATATATATATATATATATATATATATATATATATATATATATATATATATATACACATGCATACATGTGTGTAAACAGCATCTGAAGTGTTCAAATCTGAGTATAACATGGACCATAGCAATCACACATTCTGCCACCCCCAAACAATATGAACATAACATATGAAGAGTATATGCCAATACACTATTATAAATATGTTCTATGGACATGAGCCAAATAGGGTTAGTCACCAACAAAACTACAATGACTGCAAATATCCATGACAGAAATACACAGACATCTTTCATTTAGCAAAACTTCATTACATTCCGATGTATTGCCAAAAGGATTCAAGGAATAACATTACCTGCATGCTATACAGGAAGCATTTAACAGTGCCTTAATGAATCAGCCTGCAATCACCATAGTATTAGTCCACTAAGAGATAGGTGTTCACATAGAGAAAGAACCCTCACACACATATAGAATATGTATAAAAGCAGTTTCTACACACCTGCATCTGCTATGTACACCCACCAACATCTCCCCCACACCCAAACGAATTACAACAATACATACTGTCGTACCATAACCAATTATTCACCCACTGTACGACATCTGCTGAAACCTTGACATACCTGGATAGACCCACACTAACATGGCCCTATGTGAAATAGTTGCTGTTATACAATGGAACAGCTGCTGATGTGACAGGGTTTGTCTGAACAAATCCTGTTTCAGAGGGTTGAAAAGTAATTATATCAGGAAGTGTTACCAATTACTGATTATCAGCACAGTATGATACACATTTACACCAAACTAAAGATATCTGGTGAGCACACTGTAAACCCCCTAACATTATATGCATAGCCATACAGTCTTGAGCTGGTCAAACATCCTGGCCAGACTGAAACATATGCAGAAGTATTAAGTACAGAAAAACCCTGCACAAGTAGCAATGTTCAGAAATATAACAGCAGTACTCACATTTAGACCAAATCTTCTAGACATTACACACAATGTGTTTGTCTCCATACAGCTGTTGCAATAGATTTCAGACAACACTTCCAGGCTGTCTTCCTCACAAGTAAGGCAAAGGGACAACGCACAAGTGGAGTACTCAATTATACTCCACTGTTGCCATGGTATTGGCTAATGGAGTAGCTGCACAGCTAATGTGCATGTAATTTACTACTTTGGAACACCAATTGGTGATCAGGATAGCACATGTTACTGATCTCTAACTATAAAAGGATGGCTTGGCACACATTCAAACCATCTGTATATACCTGCTGAACAGTACAAAATACCCAACAGAAGACTGAAACACAAACCGAAAAAGATTAAAATACCAGTCAATAACACCTCCAATTGCCAAGAAGGTATGTATAACTTTTAGTATGTCTGTGTATGTAGTACCTGTTCTGTAATAATTACAATGTTATCAATGCATATAGTGGAAATAGCTATCTTCTAGTGATGTATTGCTGAGCAGTAGTAATGCCTGTAGAATTCTATGTGTGTACTGCTGTACGTCACAAGGCAGACACTTCATACACCACAAGGGATGATATATATGGGCTTGGAATTCACCAATTCTTTTCCAGCCACTGTCAGTGTCAGGTTGGTCCAACAAGTATGTGCTATAACAGGGGATAGTATATGTTGATATATTGTAACAGTAGACATATGTATGGGTGTATTAGTGAGATGAACATGTCAAAGGTGAGCTTACATTGCAAATATGATTTGCATTGTGGGATATTGTGCCAATAACTGTGTAGTGTACAGTATTCTAGGCAGATCTGTATTCCATTTTACATAGCATTTGTGTTATGTTATGCAAACATTAGTCATGTCTATTGGCAATTACAATACTCAGTAACAGGATACATATGAATTGTGTTCATCAGACAGTTTAGCAGCATGATAGCAAAGAAAATTGGAAGAGCTAGGTAACTATCCATGCACATAAGACATGTAATATCCACCTCTCTAGTATCGTTTGCAAGCAATAACAGCTGTGCATGTGTACATGTTATGCAAATGCGTAGTGACCCTTGTTACAGGGCTGGGCTAAATGGCTATGTGCACATCTACATAGAGTGGATATTGAGAGTAGAGACACACTGGTTGAACTTTCAGGTTTGTGTAGCCTAACCTCTCATTGCCAACCTAACAGCCACTTGCAAATACTGTATGTAAGGTAGTGCACAGCACTGGTAATGAAACAAATTGCATATCATCTTTAACTGCAGTGTAACATCTGCAGTAGGAGTGTAAGGTGTAGGAGACTGCTGCCCATGTGTAATAGCTGCTTCATAGGTGATGGCTTACACTATCTGATTATATCCTGATCATGTTGATAGTGGCAGCAGAGTCTATTGATACTTGACTCTGTTTGAGGGGGTGGGTGTCCGTGCCCAACAGAGCTCATGGTTCTGGTGGATTTGTAAGTATATACCCAGAAAAGGATACAGACCTGTTGACACTTGCATCATCTGTAATCAACTATCAGGATGTGATGTGCTCCTCAGTTGAGGATTGCTGCTAAAGTTAGCTACTATGTTTCTATAATAGCCAGTGTTATCACGTCCATAACACAAATATTTACTTGTGAGCATCATCGTCTAAAACATCTTCATAAGCAATAAGTAAACTAAATGCAGTACTTGGTACTTGTAGTACTGAATGCTCATACAGGCATGTCCACTAGTCAGCTACTGGTGTTTACTAATGTCAGTTTTGTGTATGTAGCCATCCTGGGAGAATTTAATCTCTATGCCATGTACACTGCCAAACCCACCTAACACTACACCACACACATTGTCTGGGATGCAGCTACAGAGGTAAGCTGGAAGGCAGTCCAGTCTACAGCCATGACTGGACTGGACAGTCATGAGGTGTAGGTTAACACATGCAT
This sequence comes from Protopterus annectens, assembly GCF_019279795.1. Lineage (NCBI taxonomy): Eukaryota > Metazoa > Chordata > Ceratodontiformes > Protopteridae > Protopterus > Protopterus annectens. The sequence continues at coordinate 184,961,831 of NC_056749.1, forward strand.
CTCATCACCACACTCAACACATACCCTTACCAAAACACAGTAAAGACACCCACACATACCACCAGAAATCACACACATTCACAGAGGCTTCTAAGTATCTGGCCAAGCAAGAGTCCTCCCAAGCTGGAATAGACAGACAGCAAAGTACACAAACTGTATGACATAGTTTGCCAAATTGTGCCACTCCTCAGACCACGTGGCCAGAAACATGCCCAACAGTACTCATTTGTGAATGTAAACACTAGCACTATGTTACACACCAAGCATACGAGTGTAAACATACTGTCAGCTGCCTGTCTGCCATGATTAGCCACATACCCATACACACAGATCACCTTTTGAACTATACACATGACTCTGGCATATTCCATGTTGTTGTGCAGGACCTGTGATGCAGTAGCCTGGACTGCATGGAAACACACATATAGGAACTGTTAGGTCTTGTAGCCTATGCAGGTATGTCCCAAGGCCTGGGTAGCATTCTGCCATTGGCCAAAATGATACTGCAGTACAGAGACAAAAGGATTGTATTCCACAATTGTCTAATGTACTGGTGTAATTTAAGGGGTATCCAGTATCTCTGCCTGGGATAACATGGTTGACAGACCATGATGCTTTGCCAGACAGGGCCTGCACCTGTCACCCCTGGGAATCTGGATACTGGCTATGTCTCATGCTTCCCCTATAGTGCCTTCATCATGCAAGGTTCAAGTAAAAGTCCACTGCTGTAACATGGACAGCCAAGCAATAAACTGCGGGTCTCGCTACTCAGTGATACATTTCAGAAACTCAATATGGACTCACTTACATCAATCCTTAACATGAAGAACATATCTGTGCAGTGACTGAGATATGGTTCAATGCTCCAGAGAGCACCCCTGCATGACCATGTTATAACACATACCTCACCTCTTGGCCATTATCCTTTATTGGAACACACGGGCCACAGGTGTGTCCAATAAAGGATAATGGCCAAGAGGTGAGATATGTGTTTTAACACACACACACACACACACACACACACACACACACACACACACACACACACACACACACACACACACACACACACCACACCTGTGGCCTGTGTGTTCCAATAAAGGATAATGGCCAAGAGGTGAGGTATGTGTTATAACATGGTCATGCAGGGGTGCACAGGCCACAGGTGTGTCCATATTCCTGAAGGATATGTACACCCCCATGCTAGTTGCACTTGCATAACTTCAGATGCATTATGCTGAGCTACTACCTTTGTGCCAAAGTGGAATCCAAATTACACTTTGCGACAGATCACCCACCATGCCTCAGAATTCCCAACTGTCATATTGTGCTGTAATGGGGAATATTAGGTTTGAAACAGAAAACCATAATAATAGCTACTCTCAACTATCCCATTATGAACTGGGTAGACTCCTCATGTACCAACACCTGTACTCAATGCATGTTGGATTTTATTAACCCCAATGACCTGGATAACCGTAGTCACACAAACAGGGCTAACAGTATGCTACACATAGTCAGTCTCCAAAGCCAGTGTTATGCTTCTTAAGAGCAAAGTGGTGACTGTCATGGCACCCATGCAGATGGACAATGCATGTGCAAATGCTGAACCTATACAAATGCACTTTAAGCACTCACATAAGTGCAGTAATTGTGCTATTGAAACAGAACCAAGATTCAACCAAACACAAACAGGAAGGCAAACTGGTGGTACCCTGCCTTAAACTGTACCACAGAAGGTAGAAACTGTTGCAAGAGTGAATACACATGAGTGGAGGTGATCCCTGGTCAGCCTCAGTAAGATGCAGATACACCATATAAAACCACACAAAGCTACTGTGGAACTAATCAGCCACATATTATGAGGCCATCCGCAGAGAATTCTATAGCTGTGTCATGGATCATAATGGCAACAACAAGACCTGCCGTGCTTCACAGCACTATGGCATGAGAAGTACTGCGCCTACAGAAATCACACTTGTTCATCCAGATAGGGTCTTGGATAACCTAAATCCACTCTCACATCCCCCCCAACAGGTACACATATTTATATATTCATGTACACTACAGAGTCCCTGTAATAACAACTATGCAGGTACAAGCTGCACTCTCTAAAGCCATACATACAGCTTGCATGGGACCTGTCAACATCCCAGGGTGTATTTTACACAAATGTCAGAACAATTTGCCCTCCACATACACATCATGTTCAATCATAGCTTCATGTCAGGCTGTGTACACACTGAATGGTGCACAGCAACAGTTATCACACCCCACAAAGGGGGAGACACCACTGATAATGGGAAATAGTGCACTACTACCCTGTTGAGTCTGGTCTGTAAGGCCACGAACCTTGATCAACTTATTTGATGTAGGCAGTACAGATGTAGATGACAGATTGATTCACACAGCATATCTTGACCTTGCCAGGTCTTAGGACACCATCACCCATACTGTGTTCCAGCTACACTCAGTAAACTAGGTGTATATTCCTATGTCTCAGGATTGGTTGGCAACTGGACCGCTGGCAGAACCAGCACTACAGAAGGTGTCTGACTAATACATGCACATCAAACCAGTGCCAGCTACAGTAATACAGGATTCATTCCTGGTACTCCCCCTCTTTGTTATCTATACCACACAGACTAACACAGAAGGCATCTGCCTATTGAAGTTTGCAAATGACTATGACCTAGGAGCAATAGTCGACTCAATGAGTGCTGCAGGTAACATACAGAAGGGCCTTTGTGGGTCAGATGTGTGGTGTGTGACATATGGCCAAATCTCACAGCTAAGTATTGCATTGTCATCCCCTATGTTAAAAACCCTGTACCCATGAACTACTACCTAGGCAGTGGTCAACATAATGAAAACTGTGTGTGTATGGGATGCAGCTGGACAGTAATCTTTCCTTTGATAGTCACTTCACCACACCAGTCAGGTAGTCATAAGTGACACCCCTAATCATGACAGGGTGCCATCCATGAATATAGAGATCATTGTTCAGCCATACTCAGTGCTCAAGTGACCCATAATAGATCACATATTAACTTTAAGGGTTATTGGCCATGTTCATATGGCCTACACTGGCCTTCCCAAACCCTAGCTCCACTATGTAGCATGATGCCTACCCTGAATAAAGCCATGTGCAACCCAAAGATGTTGGATATGCTACACTTACACATCCTGATTTCAAATAAACACATACTTCATGGACATCCAACTTTCTGGTACAAGGATCATAACATGCCTGACAGATCCCTGTCCCATACACTTTACATACTCCTGCCATACTATGCATCCCTGTCCAGCAAAGCAACACATTGCCCCTCTTTGATACATGGTGTGATGACTGCATGGCAAATATATCTGTAACCCTTTGGATCAGTTCTGTGGCACTGCTTGAACTGGCCACTGAAAGTTACCTGTCTGTTGGCTACAGCTAGGTAACCTTTCAGCCTAGGCTCATAAATGGCTCAGGGCATATAGCCTACTAGTTCACTATGACAATACATGCTATAGTTGATATCCAACCCTGCAAATATCATCAAGCTAGCCATTGTCCTATGTGTTTCACATGTGCAACATGGGTAATACATGGCAGGATGCTATACTGCTGTACAGTGCCATGTAGATGTATATGGCAAAACACATATATGTAAACCTTACCGTGAGCAAGTCTGCAGGGTCACAGGTCATGTCCCTTAAGGCTGTATATGACTATATATGTGACATATACACAGCATTAAGGTCTCTTGCATTAATGTGAACACATCCAGCCATGTGCTAATAGGTAAAGACACCAGTACAGGCAAACAGACATGCCCACATCAAGACAACATCCACATGGAGTATGAGCAATGTCAACACTTGACACACACATATATGGTGATAACATCAAATCACCAGTAAGTGTCAAATGTGTGAGTTAAACATGTCAGTGGTGTTAGTGTCATGCAGATTTGCAAAGACATATTTGTAATCATAATAAATGTGATACACATGTATGTGCAGCTGTACTTCTCTGTGAGTTACTGTGACCTGTCTCCATCATTATGTTTTCCAGGTATGCTATGTGCCAGGCTGCCACCATACACCCGCATGGAGGATGAGGTCCTCATTCCATACCTCCTTGACAATCATGAAACACTCTTCAGCCATGTGCCACAGGATGCACAGCACCGGGATGCCCAGTGGGAGGAACTTCGCAGGAGGGTAAATAATGTTGGTGGCCACAATCGCACCTATCAGCAGGTGTGCTGACACTGCACTGACCTCACTAGATGGGTGAAACAGCGTGCAATCACAAGAGAACAAGCTGCAACAGGTGGGGGGCCACTCACCTTGCCCCCACTCACACATACTGAGGAGCTACTGGCTAACCTGGGGACACCTGCAGAACTCCATCCACAAGCTTTAGCTGATATTGTGGAGGTGGGTGTCTCACAACCACTGAGCCAGGAGTTGCCTGGTAAGACACTACTGCACATATAACACAACTATATTTAATATAGTTACATGTTACTGTACAATATTTAATATAACCTCATATGCAAGGCATGTATGCACACATGCCACATGCTGTAGTTTGCTACTCTGTTTGCACAGATGTGCATACTCCATAGTATAGTCTATTGTAGTAGCTTATGTGCTAACATGCACATTGCACCCTGTAGCTATCACACAGGTGTGGATAATGATCTTACTGCTGTGACACTCCTATTTAGGTACCTCTTGCATTTTGCAGTGAGAGCAGCCTGTTGCTGGTGAGATTGTTATTATTTATCAGGCTTGATAATCCACAGATCATATTAATTGCATGCTATCTGCCATGTGGCCATTTAACATACGTACACATAATGTACGGTGGTCCTGTTAATATATATACAGGTCAGACCTGAAATGCATCACAGTGGTTACCCATGTTGAATAATTGAAGACTATATCAAACACCTACACTAAATCTTACAAACTGTCATTGCCAGATGTGTGGACAGCTGTAAATACAATGGTGGAGGTGTGGTTCACTGTAGGCACATGTACTACAGATCAGCATTACAGGTGTGGAATACAAACAATACTATACAGAGAGCATGTGTGTGCACACAATGTAAATGTTTTGGAGCTGGAGTATGACCAGCCCACAGGATTCACCCTTGTGGATTATACCCTTGCTATGAATGTCACACAATGTCATGTGCTATCCGACATGTCCATGACATTTTGTGGGCTGACTGCAACACTGGTTAACTATCCTGCAAAACATGATATCTCACATCCCAAACATACCACCCTTTGTCTGCATAACCCTGTCCTCAGTAGAGCATATGACATCTACGGGTGTGTGTCATATGGGACAACACTGACATATGAAATAGATGCCCATCACGACCATTGGAAAAAACATGTTTACACATTGTCATGGAGGATGGCCAGAGACATGAAGCACACAGTAGAAGGGATGTACATGTATGTACACCCTGTTGTACATTGGCTCGACATAATACAACTATGGCCTTTGTGTAATAGTGATATTGCAGATGTGACGCACTAAACATCATACAGGCCTGTGCACAGCTTTTGTAGGCATGACATCAAAGGGTCTATATTAGAATATCGAAGTTTCAAAACTTCGAATGATCTAATATCGACCCCTATTCAATGAAAGCTGAAAATATCGAAGCAACAGAAAACCTATTTTTTTCCTAGGGTATTTTCAGCGCTGTGGTGGAAAGTTACAGGTCGAGTTCAGGTAAGTGTGCGATTGAGTGCGGGTTAGGTTAGTTAGGGTTAGGGTGCGGGTTAGGTATGTGTGCAATTGCATGGACGTGAGGGTTAGGGTGGGTTAGGTGAGTTAGGGTTAGGGCGTGGGTTAGGTATGTGTGTGATTGTGTGTACATGCAGGTTAGGGCGGTTTAGGTGAGTTAGGGTTAGGGCACAGGTCAGGTAAGTGTGCAATTGTGTGGACATGAGGGTTAGGGCGGGGTAGGTGAGCTAGGGTTAGGGCGTGGGTGAGGTGAGTGTGCGATAGTGACGGACCTTAGGGTTAGGATTTGGGTTAAGGTAAGTGGATACTTAGTGGTGTGTGTACAGTTTAGTGTAGGGTTAGGTGTAAGCTTTTAGGTGTATGTGTGTGGATTGCTGTTTGGTTGGTGTGCTTGTGTTGTGTGTATGTGTTTTAGAACAGTGAATTTTTTCCCTAGGAAAAAATTTGCTGTTCTGTATGTTTGATGTTTTCGGATTTCGCTGAATAGGGGTTGATATTAGAACATTAGAAGTTTTGAAACTTCGGTGTTTTAATATAGACCCACATCAAGCCATCACATAACATGTCTTGAACATCTTGAGTGTGTCACGACATGAAAGCTTTCACCTATACAGTATCCAAATACATACATGTGTTGTGTTGCACAACATACACATACAACCACATCAGGCCACAGATAAAGTACATTCACCTTGCTGGTGTCAGACATCACTGTCATGGTTGCTCCTCATGTGTGTGAGGTACACAGATGGCATGTGAGACATGGAGTACTGCTAAGTTAGCCATGTCTGGGCATAGTTGCCAAGCATCAGCAATATGGTTTCAGATGTGCATGGGTGTCATCTTTATACCCTTCAGTGACCTGTGTCACACATTCCACATTAGGGTTTAGTGTGTATACACCTCAGTGACATGGGTCACATTCCACGTTAGATATGTATTGTATCTGAACACAGTCATGGCTATGAATTGTGTCTGTAAATCACACTGTATAGCAGTAGTGAAGCCACATGATGCCCTGCAATGTCTATGCACATCAGCTCAAGGTGCAGTATGTCACTGTATATCTTTAGGGTGGACTGACAACACTGCGTCAGCTGAAGGTCCATGTTAGTATAACACATCCCTGCATTGGGACACCATTACCTCACTGTATATTTGAAAGGACACCATTGTGTTAAACATGTATGCATGTCATTCAAAACTTCAGCAGAAGACATGTCATACTACATGTGATTGGCAAGGTCATATGTCACACATCAGGCTGGTGTACTGTTAAAATGTGCGTGGCACCATTGCAAAGTACGGACAGCCATGTCAAATATGTGTGTACAGCCACATGCACATTGTCTGTAGACTCAGCTCAGGAGTAAGCAGAATAATGTTGAACAGACATGCACTGCTTTGGGGGAGATATGCAAGCAAGGGCTCAGGCAAACATAGTATTCACTCAACATACCCTTCTGCTCATGTCATTCTCACACATAGGGGCAGTGGCCAACACAGAGCATCAGTGGCAGATGTACACAGGTCAGCGATGGTCTGTTAACATGTGGGGTATGTTGCACAAAACATGGCAATGCGGTGCAGTGGTGTATAGTGCATGCATTGTGTTGCAGGTTTGGGGCATAACCTACTAACACAAATAGTGCAACACAGGGATGTATGCTAACTACTACTATAATTGTGTAAGGTGCATGCCTTTTGCTATAACACATGCATGCTGTTGTGTGCAACTCAGGGATGTATGATAACTACCACTATTGTCCAAGCTGAATGTCTCTGCCATAGCACATGCATGTTGCATGCCATTGGGTGCAATATCATGTGTCTGTCTGTGTCTGTCTGTGTGTCTGTCTGTCTCTGTGTGTATCTGTACTGTGATGTATAACTTGTAATGTACAGTTCTTGTCTGCCCCTCACAGGTGATGATGTAGGTGTGTTGACATCCTGCGGTCCACCTGATGTTAGTGTCCCCACAGACTCTAGCAGTGATGATGAAAGTATGATTGAGGCACAGGCAGGGTTGTCAGGGGCTGAATCTGTTCCATTGGTTGCCATTCCACCTGTATCCCCTCATCCCCACACACAGTTCTCATGCCTACACATACCCCATCACCAGTGGCCATAGTGGAAGGACAGTTGGCGGGTAGTAGCATGGAACAGGAATGTGTGGAGACTATGGAAGGTGTGCCTGCACACTATGATCCCAACCAACTGACTGGTGATGTCCCACACAGGCATGTGCCCAGGGCTGCTCATAGGAGGTCTTCTGGCCAACATGCCTCTGCAAGACATAGAAGATCAGCTGGTGTCCAGACACATGTTTCAGGCTGTAATGGAGGCACAGGCACATGTTGAACAGCACAACAGAGAAGGTCTGAGGCTTCAGAGGGCTGCTGTCCATTCTTTAACTTACAACATCCAGGCAATTGCAAATACTCACCATAATCTTGCAGATGTTTTGGATAGACGATTGGTGACATGGTGGGAGTCCTTGACCATGGCATGTCAATCCTCGAGCTTGGAATGTCTGTGCTAGAACATCTGGTGGGAGTGAGGCATCAGGCACGTGGACTTAGGCCAGCTACATCACCTGTTGAATGTCTACGTGAACATGCTACTTCACATGCCTGCTCCCATAGTGGCGGTAGCAGCAGCAGTGCAGCTGGTGCTGTGCTGTCCACACCAGGACACAGAAGACCATGTGCACATGGTCCTGGATGGTCTTAACAGGGACATGATTCCAGTGGACATGTGTCATCAGACAGTACCCAATCTGGACCTCTGCCTAGTAGTGGCCGTGCAACCCCTGGCAGGCGCAGGTCACATGACTGGACACTGTGAACTGTTAAACTTGCCCTGTACAGTTTGCAGCTGTCAATAATACCCCTGTGTAGGCCAGCCACATGCCAGACCTGTGTGCATACATACACACACACCAGAAACAAATGTAGGGCACCTCAAAACACACGCATAACACCCACACACGCCCAATGAGATAAAAGGCCCTAACCCACACTCATGATGTCATCCAATGGTGCAGCCTAGGCCTCTGGCAAGAATGATCACCCTGTGCATATGATGATGCCTGTGCTGCTTCCCTGTCATCTACACCATCAGTGCAGGGATATGCTCATATGGTATGATGCACAGGGTGAACATACTAGGAAGACAATTGTAGATTACCATTGTTGAGTAGTGTTGACAGGCAGCAGACATACCATGTACTACAGTTTTAGAATGCATTTTGTACTTTTGACAGTATGTATCACGTGTAACAACAGTAACTGCATGTTGATCTTGATGTTCTGCCTTCCTCTTTCAGGTGTAATTGCATGTGCTGGGGGATGTCAGTGTTTGCAGTTAGTGTCCCATATGTAAATGTGGACTACTCACAGGTTTGTATGACAATACCTGCATGCACTTTGTAGCTTCCACATCACAGTTATAATCTCCCAAGTTTCAAACATGTTTACTGATCTAATGATCCAACAGCATGATGGCTGTGTAGTAAGCTACTGTGGCCAGAGCCGTCACATCCATAGTGGGTGACATCACAGGTATAGTTACCTGGAGCGGGGAGGAGGTAAAAGAGTGGTTTAGCAGATGACAAGGGTAAAGACCAGTGGAAAATGTGGTTTCTCATTGGGAAGCAGTAATACCTGCTCTCATGACAGGATGCAAACACACATACACACCCACACACTCAGGGATTCACAGACACAGTAACACACCCACACACTCAGGGATTCAGACACAGTAACACACACTCTGACACACACACACACAGTTGCCATTGTTGGGATGAGAACCCCTGCCTATGTGCAAATCATCATTATAGTACTACACAATTACAAGAATCTCCACAGAGATTGCACATGTACAGGTAGTCAGAATGGCTTAAGATCGAGGACATCAACAGGGATACTAGATTGCGGTGAGTGTATGTGGGGAGGGGAGTTCATCAGTAGGCTATGAAACAACAAGCCTCACCCCAGGGCTTACACATTTACAGACGGTTAGAATGCCCGTCTAAGACTGATGACATCAACAGGGATACTAGATTGCATTGACTAGATGGGGGAGGGGGTCTTATCATTTCACTATGGTAAAATGCAGCCTCACTGCAGGGACCAGACAGGTATACACACACACACACACACACACACACACACACACACACACACACACACACACTTTGGCATTCACAAAGATATACACCTATGTCACACACATACAGACACTTGACATGTGTAAGATTCAAACCCCTGTCTATGTCTTGCTTTCTACACTTCACTCTGTACAGATGTCTACAACAATCTACAGGAGAGTGAAAAACATTTGGGATGTATTCCCCACCATACGTGACATATATGGACACACACACACACCCACATGTGCCAGTACTGCGAATCAAACACCTGCTATCTCATGATAGGTATTACAGAGTTACAGCACTATCGCATGCGCTATGAAGTGTACTGACTCTTTCCTTTGCCAGCTGTGCTGATATATGCACAATATATGCACAGGGGAGGTGTTACTATTAAAGGTGTTAAGAGGTTTGCCTTTAGTGTCACCCTTATTGCATTCTATGTTGTGTGTCTTCCCCTTCAATTAACAAAACCTTAGCTTAGCAGTTACACAGGTTATTGTAGGAATGGTTGTAGCACACCTGTGAGCTGTTGTTAGTAATCATTCATCTGCAAAGTAGCCCCACCACTTAGTAGTTATGTCAAAACATCTGTCCATTTTACTGTACTTTGAGCATATCACCATATACACTTGGAAATGTTGAGGCTGCATTGCAACTGCATGATGTACTAAGACAACAGTCACCTTCAAACATCAGACACTGCACATGCATGTAATCTGAGCACACATCAATACATGTACACATATGCAGTCTCCATCAGTAAGTGGACTAGTAGGTCAAGAGGATACATTCCACACCTTCCCCATACCATGTGTGAAAACTAGCTGAGCATTACACCATAATGGATGTTGTATTCATGTACTGGTAGGACACACAACCACCTTCACTGAGTAGCTAAGTGTACAATTATGCCAACAGCACATATCAGCAAGACACACACACAGCAATATTCCATGTCATGATCCCACAAACTGTTAGTTGACAGTTCCACTGTGAAGCCAGGGCACTGTAATGTTCAACAGTGAGCACATCATATTTGCCACACACACACACACCATATTTGCCACACACACCTCATGATTACTGGAAGAGTGCCAGCAATGTGCTCTGTTTGAGCTAGGCATTACATTTGTTCAAGCATGTGTGAGGTCTGTGGCTTATAAACATCTCACCTCAGCACATTCTGGCTATTGTAGTAATAAGGTTAATGTCCAGACAGCACACAGCATGCATGGCTTGCAATTGCTGACATGGGGTATATGTAGGAGCTGTGGGTCACACATAGCTATACATGTCATGGACATATCACCTGTAACTACTCAGGAACATACAGAGCATAGCTGTATTTCCCTGAGTCTGTCAATACAGGTCATGTGTGTAAGTCTTATGATCCTGTTATTTGGGTATGTTTGTAGGCATTGCATTTGGTGGACATGTCTAATGACATACATGCCACATGGATTGTTGTATAATATGATAGGTGTCATGGGTGACCAGAAGAGAGGGAATATTACCTCTGTCAACATAGATATCAAACCTTATGTACTGTTAGCATTCAGCAGCCATGGACCTATCTTCCATGTGCATGTGTGTAATGACTGTAGCCACCTGTCTGTACAAAGAACAACAACAGCTATGGCATTTTCATGTATGTTGTATGAGTGTGGGATAAACATATCCAGGGCAGGTACATCTAGGTCATATCCAACCATGAGGGTGTTGTTTACTGGTGTACAGCAACAGTCAACTGTGTTACTGCTGACAACATCTGAGGGACCCTGGTATGTGTACAACTGACCTGGTTACAAACAGTGGTATTATTGCAATGCATAACACATTATGCAACTGTGTCAGCACATGGGTACTTTGCACAGTTGATGTAGGGCTTGGTACATCTGCCATGAAACTGGCTAGTGTGTTTAATCCCCCCTTACATACAACTTTACAACTATTTGAGAATATCTGTGAAATGGATTTCAGATTCCTTGCTATTAATAGTAATGATAGGGTGAGCATAGGAAACTCTAACATTACTAAAGAACAATTGTTGTTACTAGATGAGATATGTCGGTTACCTGTACGATTATTAAAACCTGATAAGGGTGGCGGGTTAGTGATATTTGATAACCTAACATATAATGAGAAGATGACTATGTTGCTTGACACTGACGCTTATATAAAATCTTCAAAGAGTGAGGTCAATGGCAACACTCGGAGAATCAGGGGTTATTTTAGGGACCTGTTCCTGGCAGGTAAAATTGACATGAATTTGTACAATTATATTGATATAAATTGTCCAAAAACACCTGTCATGTTCGGAATCCCTAAGATTCACAAGAGTATTAACAATCCCCCTATGAGAGCGTTGATTGATGGCAGGTCTTCCATTACATACCCCTGTTCGAAGCTTATTACAAATATACTGGACAAATATATGAAAGAGATTACGAGTATATGTAAGGACTCGTGGTCTTTTCTTGATAGCATTAATGGTATCCCATATAATGGTGAAAACAACTTTTTAACCATAGATGTCATAGACCTATATACTTCTATACCGCACCAAGAAGCAGTGGAGTGGATAGGGTCTATGCTTCAGACATTTGGGGCCTCTAAACTGGAAGTAGACTTGGTTACAGAACTATTGGATATTGTCCTGACCTCCAACTACTTCACCTTTAATGGTGATTTCTTCCTACAAAAACGTGGTGTAGCGATGGGCTCCCCATGCGGGGCTGGAGTAGCAAATTACGTTATGGGATATTGGGAGGCTAATATCCTAAAGAGGGTCCCTGGTTTAATGGAACCTGTTATGTTCTATACCCGGTTCTTGGACGATATTTTTATCTTGTTCAAGGGCTCGGAACTAGAAGCTGCAGGTTTCGTGGAAACTATGAATTCAACAACCGAATTCTTAAAATTTACATTCAAATTTTCAACCAGTGAGATTGACTATCTTGACGTCAAGTTAGTAAAGGACCCTGTAGATCAAGGACTGACGTCAACTGTATTTAGAAAATCTACATACTGCAATTCATTCCTGCACTTCTCCAGTTTTCACCCGTACCAACAGAAAAGGTCCATTGTGAAGGGACAACTGATGAGGGCAGGAAGAATGTGCAGTACTATGGAGGATTTTACCAAGGAATGTGCTTTATTGAGAGAGATGTTTACTAACAGAGGGTACCCCGATAAAATGGTGTTAGACCTTATTGGAGAAGTTACTTCTAAAAGGACAAATGTTTTTTATAAACCTTTATTACTCCAACAAAATCCTGCACACGTTGACTCTATTACTAATATAGTTCCGGATGAGATTAATCTTGACAATGGGGCGACCGTCACAGGAACATCAATAGGTGAAGTATATGATTTTTCTTTAAGTTTCATCACTACCTTTAGCAAAAATTCTAAAGGGATTCTAGATATAATACGGAAGAATTGGCATCTTATATCTTCTAATTCACTTTTGGTTGAAAAACTAGGTAGTGAACCTAGATTTATTTTTAAGAGATCAAATAACCTTAAGGAATTATTACAAAGGGACGTACCTCAAAACACATTTTATAAAAGGAGAGGTATGTTCAAATGTGGTTTTTGTAAATTTTGTAACAAGGTCCGAATAGGTGAGACATTTAAGGTCAGGGACAGGAAGTACAACATCCGTTTTACTCTAAATTGTGAGAGTAAATCCATTATTTACATTGCTATGTGTAATTGTTGCCAAGCGTTCTACATCGGGAAAATGGACCGTCGGGTCCGAGACCGATTGTATGAACACATGTATGCGATTAAGAACAACAAGGACGACAATGCTCTGGCAAAGCACATAGCTTTAAATCCAGGTCATAGCTTCCAATTCATGGCCATTGACCATGTACCATTAAGGACTAGGGGTGGCCCTTTTTCGTTAATTTTGGAAAATCGGGAACTGGAATGGCAGTTACGACTAGATGCATTTAGGCATCCTGGGTTGAACAGTAACTGCAATATAGCTCCTGTACTGAAATTGAAAAGTTATTTTAGATAGACCACAGGGTCCTTGTTTGTATTTCAATTGTTGTTTGTCTCCTTTATGAAGACAGGGGAGTGTAGGTTCGCTTTTATTCTTAGTACAGGGGTATTTTGCAATTTGATAACTAGGATAATTTTCATCTTATAAATGGGCTTCCCTATACCTTAGAGTTTCAAATGAACTTTGTCCATACATGTCCATAGGTATAAGACTGGACATTTTAAAGACATTTTAGTGTGTCAACAATAGTCAAGTAGTAACTTGTAATTGTAGTTCTGCATAAACACTACATATATTTTTAGGAGATTTTCCTTTCATTGAGTGTCTGGTCCTGTGTTAATAGATTTTTTAACATTCATATTTTAAATTTATGATTTTCTAGGAAAGTTTTATATGCTGCTTTGGTACTAACTGTGGATGCGCTTTGTTACGCATTATGTTGTGTATTATGTTTACATTTTTAAAGGAAACTGTTGTTGGTTTCAGGAAACAGGAAGATGTCACTTCCTGATTTTTCCTGATATAAATGGAGTGTATTATTTTAGATTTTTATTGCCTCTGAAGAAGCCACGGTTCACTGTGGTGAAAACGCTCTGTTGGATATTATAAATAAAACGCGTTAAGGCTTTATTGTGTGGTTTTCTGCCGACAAGGTTCCTCGTTTTGGTATTATTATGTATTCCCCACCATACGTGACATATATGGACACACACACACACCCACACGTGCCAGTACTGCGAATCAAACACCTGCTATCTCATGATAGGTATTACAGAGTTACAGCACTATCGCATGCGCTATGAAGTGTACTGACTCTTTCCTTTGCCAGCTGTGCTGATATATGCACAATATATGCACAGGGGAGGTGTTACTATTAAAGGTGTTAAGAGGTTTGCCTTTAGTGTCACCCTTATTGCATTCTATGTTGTGTGTCTTCCCCTTCAATTAACAAAACCTTAGCTTAGCAGTTACACAGGTTATTGTAGGAATGGTTGTAGCACACCTGTGAGCTGTTGTTAGTAATCATTCATCTGCAAAGTAGCCCCACCACTTAGTAGTTATGTCAAAACATCTGTCCATTTTACTGTACTTTGAGCATATCACCATATACACTTGGAAATGTTGAGGCTGCATTGCAACTGCATGATGTACTAAGACAACAGTCACCTTCAAACATCAGACACTGCACATGCATGTAATCTGAGCACACATCAATACATGTACACATATGCAGTCTCCATCAGTAAGTGGACTAGCAGGTCAAGAGGATACATTCCACACCTTCCCCACACCATGTGTGAAAACTAGCTGAGCATTACACCATAATGGATGTTGTATTCATGTACTGGTAGGACACACAACCACCTTCACTGAGTAGCTAAGTGTACAATTATGCCAACAGCACATATCAGCAAGACACACACACAGCAATATTCCATGTCATGATCCCACAAACTGTTAGTTGACAGTTGCACTGTGAAGCCAGGGCACTGTAATGTTCAACAGTGAGCACATCATATTTGCCACACACACACACACACCATGTTTGCCACACACACCTCATGATTACTGGAAGAGTGCCAGCAATGTGCTCTGTTTGAGCTAGGCATTACATTTGTTCAAGCATGTGCGAGGTCTGTGGCTTATAAACATCTCACCTCAGCACATTCTGGCTATTGTAGTAATAAGGTTAATGTCCAGACAGCACACAGCATGCATGGCTTGCAATTGCTGACATGGGGTATATGTAGGAGCTGTGGGTCACACATAGCTATACATGCCATGGACATATCACCTGTAACTACTCAGGAACATACAGAGCATAGCTGTATTTCCCTGAGTCTGTCAATACAGGTCATGTGTGTAAGTCTTATGATCCTGTTATTTGGGTATGTTTGTAGGCATTGCATTTGGTGGACATGTCTAATGACATACATGCCACATGGATTGTTGTATAATATGATAGGTGTCATGGGTGACCAGAAGAGAGGGAATATTACCTCTGTCAACATAGATATCAAACCTTATGTACTGTTAGCATTCAGCAGCCATGGACCTATCTTCCATGTGCATGTGTGTAATGACTGTAGCCACCTGTCTGTACAAAGAACAACAACAGCTATGGCATTTTCATGTATGTTGTATGAGTGTGGGATAAACATATCCAGGGCAGGTACATCTAGGTCATATCCAACCATGAGGGTGTTGTTTACTGGTGTACAGCAACAGTCAACTGTGTTACTGCTGACAACATCTGAGGGACCCTGGTATGTGTACAACTGACCTGGTTACAAACAGTGGTATTATTGCAATGCATAACACATTATGCAACTGTGTCAGTACATGGGTACTTTGCACAGTTGATGTAGGGCTAGGTACAGTCCACCAGTCAAAGGTTATTTGGTGTTGTGCCATAATATTTCATACCACATTTATGAATGTGTGTTGGTAGTCTGAGGACATGGTGGTGGATGTACATGAAGATACAACCTAGAATGCAGCTTTTGCCACTGTCACCTGTACCTGATTCATCTGTGATGAATTATGTTGGAGTAGTGGTCTTTACTTGTGAGTAGCCTTTATGAATATGTGGACACCACCATCTGGTGTGGTCCATACCAGTGTTATGGCCCACATGTCTGGATCGGAGTTATATGGTGGTAATACTATTGTGCACTACAGAGCCTTCAGCCAGGTGTTACTCACTGCACAGATGTCAGTATTCCCCAATGTAGGTTCTACATTGAGCAAATGGATTACAAATGCCACGCATCTAGCACTGGTTAGCATAAGCATCCAATGCAATTGTCTTGTAGGTGTCAGGGTGTTACTTCTGTGTTTAGGATATTTGCCTTGGGATGGCACTATATGGGTAAATGTGACCTAGGTATTATCCACACTCCCTTGAATCATGGATGCATGTGATCTGTGATAAAGGCATGTCTTCTTTCAGTCATGTCATCCCAGAATGACAGACACTGGACAACCTCATAATTACAGCAGGACATTGGCTCATTGTTTTGGTAAGCAGTTGCCACTTGTACCATGACATCACTGCAAGTGGCAGTATTGTGCTTGGTATCAAATGCTACATCTAAGGTGACGGACAGCAGCAGACATTGTGTAGATCACCAATGTCAGATATACTAGTGGAATGGTCCTGCTAATAATGACAACTACGAACACAGCCTGGCGAGGTCATCTTGACACCTGCACCTCAGCACCATTAGACAGTGGGGCTCACATATGCTTGCACATGCCACTGTCCACAACCTGATATCAATGTATGCCTTTCAGGGCAGCAATGTGTGTGACACATGCTGTACTTTGCATCCACCTGTGTGTCCCAATTAACCAAGTGTCTGTTACTTCCACACATGCATAATTGTGTATACTTCACATATATATGGTAGTACTTCATGTACATGTATGCATGTGTATCACACAGCACAGACGCAGATATATCATTTATGGGCCACATACAGGTATCTGTTAGTAAACCTGTATGATGTGCATATATACCGAACAGTTAACATGTACATAGCTGTAAACCTGTGTGTTTACAATAGGAGTCCATTACAACATGTTCTGTATTTCTAAGTGTATGAGCATGCCCACTGTGGCCTTCTGTGGTTCAAATCAGAGTGCATCCCAAACAGCCCTGTGCTACTAAGTGTATGAGCATGCCCACTGTCACCTTGTGTAATTGGAGTCAATGCATCCAAACAATCCTGTGATCCTATGTGTATGAGTATGACCACTGTAACCCTGTATAGTGATGGTAGCTGTCCATTTCACAGATGGGCATACTCCAGTTCAGGGCTTGTTGTGCTACAACTATACCTCTCAGGCCTACCTATGTCTTACCTGCATATGATGTGTCTTGTTTGTGCATATGGGTTATAATGGACTCCTACTTTAAACACACAGGTTTACAGCTATGTACATCTTAACTGTCAGTATCCATGTTTATTTCGTCAATCTTAGACGGGCATTCTGATTTCCTTGAAATGTGTAATCTCTGTGGTGCATCTTGTAACTGCTTAGTACTGTAATAGTGATCTGTAGATAGGCAGGAGTTCTGATCCCACCACTGGCAACTTTGTGTGTGTGTGTGTGTGTGTGTGTGTGTGTGTGTGTGTGTGTGTGTGTGTGTGTGTGTGTGTGTGTCTACATCCTGCCATAACAGTGGGTTTTACTGCTTTCCAAAGAGAAACCACCTTTTTCACTGGCCTTTATCCTTGTCATCTGCTAAACTACCCCTCGCCACTGCAAGTAATCAGTCCTGTGATGTCACCCAGCTCAGAAGCAGTATCAGATTAAGTGTAATTGTATGGGTTCTGTGGCACATACCTCAACTGCATACCACACTACTAGTTACCTTTACATAGGGAAGACTTGCAAGTACAATACTGGCAAGTATGTGTGTGTTTGTGGTGTGTTACTACCCTATAGCCAGGCATACACATGTTATGTCTTTTAACATGCTGCACACCATGGTAGTCATCTGTGGTGAGTGGAGTCTGCAAATTATTACATAGGAATAGAAAAGAATAGACAGTCAAGAATGACTACTGTTGGGTATGTTATTTTCCTGTGCCACTGTCTAGAAATGACACAGACGTGGTCCCTGGGGTGTATTTCCATACCCATCATTCCCCCACCCAAACTCCACAATCCCAGGGGTATATTTCCTTAGCCATCATTCCCACCCCAAACTCCACATACACGACAACCATCCCTTCTCTGGTGAACTGATTAAGATTTAAATGGTATAATACAAGAGTTGCCTCTGTTTTGTGTACACGTCAATTCCTTTGGAACCCTTCTGTGTCACAAAGGGTGTTCAGACATGTTTATATATATGGCTATAGCTGTGTCTGTGTATATGCATTTATATATATATATATATATATATATATATATATATATATATATATATATATATATATATATCTGTGTGTGTGTGTATGTACACATCCCATACGTGCATATATGTATTTAGTATTTATAACAGTTGTACATATGTAGACTTGTCTGTGTTGTTTCACAGAGTACAGTACATTCAAAGGTACTGTACATATGTACACAAAGTGACTGTCCCATTTGTTTTCAGTACTGTGGAATACCTGTAGTAAAATGTGTATTCTAAAAACCACGAAACATGTATACAACCCAGATGGTTTAGTGGTAAGTCCAGTGACTATGGTGTGCATGGTCCAGGGTTCAAGACCTGCAAGGGTTGTTAATAATATCATTTAGGACTGAATAAGGCAGTTGTAAGCGGGTGTAAATTTGTTTTTGCGACAGTAAGCAGCGGGTACACATGGGTAAAAGACATGTAAAATGCACAGTACACTTGAAATGCTCTTCTTTGGTAATCCTGCTGATGTCATTCACTGTGACATACACCTTTGGGGAAAACATACTTCAGCAATGTCTGTGGCATGTACTATAACTGCATACTGCTGTAGTGTAATATACTAGTTAGGTAGGGGTTCAAATACCAAATATGGCAGGTGTGTGTGTGTGTGTGTGTGTGTGTGTGTGTGTGTGTGTGTGTGTGTGTGTGTGTGTGGGTGTGTGACTTGTATCCTCTGTAGTGGTGGTTGTAAGTGTGTGACACGTGGGCAATGTGGAGGGGGTTTTGCATATATTTTATCTTGGCCGTACTCTATATCACAGTGTCAACCATGCAGGGATAACAGATGTACATTAGCTGTGAGGCTGGGGTGCAAAGTCATACCCATATATTTGACATCAAGGCCAGCCAATCACAGTTAGCAACCCCACTATTACCCAGAGTGTACACTCAACCCATGTGTCATACGCACACACATGCCTAGGCAACAGCCGATATGTGGGTAGTACACTGCATATTGGCCACTGATAGTAACTATGCAGTGATAGCAGTGGGCTACAGAGGGCATGTCTCCCTGGCCATCTGTCCAATATGCACGTACATGCACACAGTGCACCTCCACCATGTTCCCCAATGGACACCTGCACCACCTATGGTGCCTTCACATGCGACTCACAACAGACATACCATGCTTACAACTGCTTTACAGTGCCTTAATCACTCTGTATCCATCAACCCTTTTTCTGCCTAGCAACAAAATAAACAACCTCTGCTAGGCTTGAACCCGGGATGATGCACACCATAGACAAAGTGATTTACCTCTAAGCCACCTCTGATATGCATAACCCTGCTGTATTCACAAATGTATCATCCGGCCCTGTCATTCAACAGTGCAGAGTATGTATTCTAACATGCAGATGTATGTGTGTGTGAAAATATATTAATGTCTACACAGATACAAATGTATGTATGTATATATATATATATATATATATATATATATGTATATATATATATATATATATATATATATATATATATATAGAGAGAGAGAGAGAGAGATATATATATATATATATATATATATATATATATATATATATATATATATATGTATCCACATACATGTAAGCAGATATTTATATCTATACAGGTATATACGGACATACATCTGTAGATAAGGTGAGAACAAAGCAGAAACATATATGTCCACATGTACCATGAATGGGGTTGACAGACACAAACAACATACGTCATGCACGAATAGGTATTCCCCCCTACAGCAAAAGATGTCTGACCTGCAACACACTACCTACAGTTACAGATACCATAACCAGGACCTTACACAACAAGGCCACAAGATGTTAACAGTACCCCATCCCATCTGTATGATGTCAGGCTGTTATCAGTAACATATGCAGTACAGCCAGGCTCATAATGACTCACATTTTGCAGTCATCTGTTACCTTTGTTAGCCAGCGTCCCATACTGTTGGCCTGTACTACAGGGATGTATAATTCAAACAACAGTGGTCCCAGGACTGAAACCTGACATACTCCACCTGTCACTTGTCTGGGGATGGATTTGAAGACAGTTACACCTACAGTCTGGGTTCTGTCAGTAAGCCATGTGGTAAAACATCAAGTGGCATAGGGATGTATGGCCGGATTAGTGTGTTAATCTATGTTTCCAGACTGATGTATGGTATTGAAGGGCTTGGTGAGGTCCACATAGGCATTGTGGACTGCCTTACCCTCATCAATAGCTATGCAGACTGAGTCAAAGCAGACAATCCATTTCAAGAGGCAAGACTGGCCCTCCATGAGCCCAGTCTGTGTGGGGTCCAGTGTTGGAGGGTTGCCAATGTCTGTGTTCCAAACTTCCCTGATAATGCATTCCATGGCCATGCAGATCAGGCTTGTCACACTGATGTGACAGTAGTTTCAGGGATCCAAGGTGGATCTCCCCTTGTGGAGTGGGGTAACTGCAGCTGTGCACCACTCAGTGGGCACCAGGCCTGATGCAAGGTTATGAATACACATGACAGTCTGGTCCTATGGATGATGTATTCTTAGCTGTGGATAGTGTGGTTTCTGACTGTGTGGCCATGATTACTGGCCAATAGCACTCTGTTCATATTGCCATTGGCCCTTTTGGGGTGAGAGGGGGTCACTGTGGCAATAAACCAATCCACCAGGATATTGGCACAATCCGTGAGAGCAATCTATTTAATTCCATTCTGTTGTACTCAGAGCACATCTCAGCATTGCCTGTTAGATTCAGGACATAACTATTACATGGTGTGTGGTTGTCTGTGGAATCTGTGGTGATTTTAGTTACATAACCAGCTTTGGAGGATTCCATGGGGGATCTCAACATCTTACTGTGGCTGGTAAGGGAGTTGTTTGCATCCTTGGAGTATCCTTTTTGCTTTAACAGTGTCTACCGTCAGTTGTATAGTCTGTTACTTGCAGGAGACCACCAGACTGGCTTGCTTATTTGGGAGGTGAGCATTGTGGTTCCATGTGGGATGTCAGGAATCATGCACAAGTGGATGTGCTCATACAGTACCTTAGCACAGGATTCATCTGTAGAATTGTCAGCTCATGTCCCCATGGGTGTCACAAACATTGTCACTTCTGCCTTGTGTAACATGAAGCTGGCTCTGTGGAGGTCTTTTATGGACAACTGTATATATGTTACTTTCACATGTTCACTTTGATTAGCCTATACTGGGATTACTGTGGTGAAACCTCAGTCTCATGTGCTGTTGTGATGGCTTAGTGGTTAGTTACTGTGACTATAATTTACAGTATCCTGGATTCATGACCTGCAAAGGTGAGGTATTTTTGTCCAGCCAGGACAGCGATTAATGCATACAGACTAATTGTGGAAATTAGGTTAGTCACACTTAATACAATTCAAATGCCCTACATTGGCAATCCTGCTGATGTCAATCACTTTTGGGGAAAACAGTACTCCAGCAATCTCTGTGGTGCATGCTGTAACAGTGTAATGCTGTAGTGTGATATAGAACTCTGGTATGGGTTCTAGTCTCACACATGGGAGTTGTGGATTCTTTGGTGTCTGTTCCTATGCCTGTGTAGAGTGCTGCATGTTTGGCTAGTCACACTCACTACGATTCATTGGCTCTGCTTTGGCAATCCTGCTTATGTCACCCACCTAGAAATACTCTGAGGTGGCTGTAACACAGTAATCTCCGTAGCACGTCCTGTAACTGTGTAATGCTGTAGTGTGATAAACTAGTTTGATAGGTGTTCTAATCCCAGACTTACCAACTGTGTGTGTGTCTCTGTCTGCCTGAGAAGGGAACAATGCTATTTAGAGTACTCACACTCCTTACAATTCATATACTCAACTTTGGCAAGGCTGCCGATGTCACCCACCTAGAAATGCACCTCTGGGAATGCTGTAACCCAGTAATCTCTGTAGCGTGTCAGGTAACTGCATACTGCTGGAGTGTGATTTAGAACTGTGGTATGGGTTCCATCCAAACCATGGCAGTTATGTATGTTTGTGTGTGTTTCAATGTCTGTGTAGGGAGCAATGCTTTATCACCTACTCACTCGCAGGACATTTACAATGCCCTACTTTGATAATCCTACTGATGTCATTCCTTGTCAAATACACGTTTGGGGATCAAGTTCCCTCGTAATCCCTGTGGTGCATCTTATAACATCTCCATGCAGTAGTGTGATATAGATCTTGGTCATGAGTTCTATACCTACACATCAGTTGTGGATGTTTTGAGTGTGTCTTACTGTCTGTTTTGTGAGCAATGCATTTTAGGCTAATCACTTGCAGGAATTTTGAAACGCCCTACTTTGGTAAACCTGCTGATGTCATTCCTTGTGAAATACACCTTTGGGGATGGGGTAGCCCAGTAATCTCTGTAGTGCATGCTATAACTGCGTAATGCTGTAGTGTGATAAACTAGTTAGGTAGGAGTTCTATTCTGAGACATGGCAGGTGTGTGTGTGTGTGCGTGTGTGTGTGTGTGTGTGTGTGTGTGTGTGTGTGTGTGTGTGTGTGTGTGTGTGTGTGTGTGTCAGTCATATCCTGTGTGGAGGTGACTGTGACTGTCTAACCACTGGACATGTTGAGGAGTGGGTTTTGTAGTTTTCCTATATGGTGGCTATATTATATGTCACAATGTCCACCTCACGAGGATTACAGATTTCAATCAGCCAAGAGACTGGGTTGGCAAGCCATACACCTACATCTGGCAAAATGCCTGGTGAACAAAGTAAGCAACCCTACTATTACCCAGAATACAGTCTGAACCCATGTGTCATACACAAACACACTTGCCTAGAAACATCCTGCTATGTTGCAAGTACCCTGCACATTGTTGAGAGATAGTAAGCATGGTGTGATTGCAGTGGGCTGCAGAGGGCATGGCACCCTGTCCACCAGTACAATAGGCACATAATTGTGGACAATGTGCCTTCAACTATGTTCCCCACTGGGCACCTGCAACATATGTGGTGCCATCAAATGTGATCCACAAAGGACATACAATTCCTTACACACATGCCCTGTATGGACAGATGCCACTGACACCAGGGAATACCTGTATCATGCTATCAATACAGGTGCAGGGTCAACCTGCTGTCTGTTAGCAGTTCCTGCCACATCAGGCCAGGATTGGCACATCTGATGATAAGTCTGTGTACATAACATGTGCCAGGCAAACCAGGTACACTTAAACATGTCACTGTACATTAATGTGGGACGTGCACATCCCAGGCAATGTCCATGTCAAGGACTATCAAACACAGACATGGCATGCATTGCAAAGCAATAGCCACACACAATAGTAACCAGGATGACAAGATGGTTAATACAATACCCATCTTTGTGGGACATTGCAGACACTACACCCCTGAAACACACTGCAGACCATTGTCGGGTGGCCTGATGCCAAGGATTACCCCTCACCCAGCCTTGTACAGCCATCTTGCACAGCCAACCACTACACACCCATGAAGCAATGCACACATGCATGTCAGTACTGGCACCTTGTGTCTGCGTGT
This sequence comes from Protopterus annectens, assembly GCF_019279795.1. Lineage (NCBI taxonomy): Eukaryota > Metazoa > Chordata > Ceratodontiformes > Protopteridae > Protopterus > Protopterus annectens. Next base: position 184,986,191 of record NC_056749.1, read on the forward strand.
GGGGTATGATGTTCCCAACCACAGTCACACCCAGTATAACCCCCGTTGGCATACTGACTGATGTCAGACACGTTCACATGCCCTAGCACAAAGAACCTCAGGATAACCCCTGTGGTGCATGTAATACCTGTGCATTACTGTAGTGTGGCAAACTAAGTAGTTAGGAAGTGTATTTGTGAGCCTGCCAAAGTGCGCCAATGTGTCTGAGTTACTTAGAGAGTGTAGCTGTGTTGACAATGACATATGTTCATGTGGACAGCCATGTGTGCTACACCTAATGTATGTCTACTATATCTCTGTTGCAAAATCACTAACCAGCACACATATATGTTCTTACAGCACCCCAACATGTCAGCTATGTGGCACATGGAGTAACTGCATGCACTTGTAATAGTAATGTCTAGTCAGTCAGGGGTTCGAACCCCTGTATTGGTAGGTGTGTGATAGAAAATGCTTAGGTTTTAGTCTCCTAGCCCTTCTCTGATATACTTTGCCTCTGTCTGTCCTTCCCACACACTCTCTGGTGGATGTGGAGATGTACACCTGCTCAGCAGCAGCTTGTGTTTTGTAAGTGATGGTCATGATCAGGTGATGGCCTCTGCACCTATTGCAGTCCTCCTGTAGCTGATTGCATGTGGAACAGCTGTGGTGACATTCCCATAGCCAATTGCATGGAAACACAGTACAATATCTAGGAACATCATGTTGGTGTTTGCCCATGACAGTCGCTGTTTGGTAAGCAGCATCACAGGTGAAATCTGGATATTCCTCAAACAACATACACTGTGGAAAATAGCCTAAAGACGGAAGGGTGATGTGCCAGACATGACTACAGCATGTAAGTTTAGCTATGTTTCATTCAGACTACTGACAGTTTAACAGGTTGTGTGTGGTAATGGCTAGTCTGCATGTTTTAATAACTGACAACATAGTGCACTGTTTGTGAGGAAACCCCCATCTGTAGGGTCATTTGTGGACTGGTCAGTGTGTGGAACCATTTGTTTCTTGTGTTACTCACAGAACACACATCTGTGAACTGCAGAAGCATAGTGTGAGGATTGCAGTCAGTACACGGTGACAGTGATGAGAGTTACTGACATTGCATCCCTGATTGGACATACGTCAGATGAAACAGTGGTATGACAGTCACTGTCTGAGGTTATCACAGTGACATGCCAATAATGGGCCACTGTTCATAGCTGCAGTCACAAGTCATCTACGCTTTGGACAGATGTCATGCAGTATATATGCATGTGTTGTGCTCCCTCTGCAAATGTATGACATTTGTTGTCTTGGGTTAATGGTAATATCTATGCAGGCTGTTATACGTAATCCTGACTGCTGTTGACTATTACTAAGCCTTATCTGTGTTAGAACTGTAACACCATAGGCTGTATGGGATTGCAGGTCCCGGCAGAACCACCCGTCCCACTTCAGCTGGCCATGGCACCAGGCACCAGCACATCTGGAGCCCAGTCTTGGACCTCCACCTCTGTTGGCTCTGCACCACCTTCGGGTTGAACCACCACTGAGGATGGGGTTTGCCCCCCCTGGGAGCAGGTCCAGACAGGAACTTGTCAGCCATTGTACTGTCCAGGCTGTGGTGCCTAGGAGCTCAATAAGGAGTTTTGAGGCCAGCTATGCCAGGTCGAGGGCAGAGTGGCACAGTTAGAGGGTGGACCTGCCCCTCCTAGACAGCCCCCAGCACAGCCACCTTTGGGGCTGTGAAGGTGCAGTGGTGACTGCCCTTGGGTTGGAACTTCCATCCCACTATTTCCATTTGGGGGCTCATGGGCTTGTGACTGCCAAACACTCCTCCCTGTCCAAGGTGTTCCCCCCATGTGTAATATACCGTCCCTGTATGCTGTCTTGTCTTTCTTGTCTGTCATCCTACCCAACCTATCCTCCATGAGCATACCTACTCTCCTTCCTCAACATCCCACTCTCACCTTACAAAAATGGAAACAAAAGGCCAAGCTGTTCCCAGAACAATGTTTGCCCCATACATAGCTGTCCATTTCACACGTGTCCACTGGACACGTAACCTTTTTAATTTGCATCACAACATACTACTGTTGTCTTCACCCACCTCTCAGGCACACGGTCCTGGTATGGACATGACTCCTAAAGGTTACAGGTACACGTGATGCAGATGACCCCAGTGTACACATGACACTCATGACACTACCAGTCCCTCTATGGTTACCCCATTTAACTTTTTAATGATGATGATGTTGCACACAGCACCTTGCAAGAGTACTGTTCTCACATTATGATTGGACAGGAACTGTCTTGTTAATGTAAATAAAATGCTCAAAGTAATGTATTTGGGCAAAGTACAAATGTTTGCATCTATTAATGACACATATCTGTCTGAGGGAGTCTTGATATTACATAGGACAACACCACTACATAAAACAGGAGTTGCTGGTGTTTTCCTTTTCATTCTTTTTTAATGCTTTGTTGTCACGTGGTTTGTTCTTGATATATATATATACATATATATATATATATATTATATATATATATATATATAGATATATATATATATATATATATGTATATATAGATATATATATATATATACATATATATATATATATATTATATATATCTATGTATGTATATCTGGACATAAACACACACACACACACACATCTACATAATGAAATACATTTTCTATACTGTTGAATGACTGTGCTGGATAATATGTTTGTGATAACATCAGATGTCTGTATATCTGCCATGGCTTAGTGGTAAATTCCATTGTCTGTGGTGTGCAGGGTCCTGGTTTTGAGCCTTGCAGAGGCTGTTTATTTTGTTGCTGGGCAGAACAAGGGCCATTGGATACAGAGTGATTAAGGCACTTTTAAGCAGTTGTGAGCAGGTGTGTGTGGGTTTGCGCGATGGCGCGACGGTAAGCAGTGGTTACTTTTGGTTACAGTTTCTTACACTCAGTTACCTTCTTGATTGCTTAACCCATGTAGGCAGTGCTTACCCCCGTGTAAACAAGCTGAAACACAGTCACTGCTGCTTAAAAGTGTTTACTCCCGCTTACCCTGTGCTAATTTCTTTAAAAGAAAAGAAAAAAGGGGTGATAGGAAAGTGGTGAAAAAGGGGCATAAAGAGGGAAAGACAGTAGGCAAGGTAGCTAGGGATGTGCAGGAAGGGTGTAGGGAAGGTCCATAGCTGTCCATTTCTTCTACAGCAACGACTATGCATATGCAATAAATTTGGTGGTACATTTAGACACTCACAACCCTGAGAGAGGGGTGAGTACAACAATAGTATGTTGTGATGCCAACTAGAAACATTTGCATGTGTCCAGTGGACATGTGTGCAAAATGGACAGCTATGTATGGGGCGTGATTTTTTTATGGGAACAGATTGCCCTTTTTTTCTTTTATTTTTAGGTGAGAGTGGTATGTTGGGGAAGGAGAGTAGGTATAATCAGGGAGGATAGGTTGAGTAGGATGACAGAAAAGACAAACAAGATGCATACAGGGGCGGTATATGACACATGTGGGGGGGACACCTTGGACGGGGAGGGGTGTTTGGAAGTCATAAGCCCATGAGCCCACAAATGGATACAGTGGGACTGAGGTTCCCACCCATGGGCAGTCACCACTGCACCTTCACAGCCCAGAAGGTGGCTGTGCTGGGGGCTGTGTAGGAGGGGCAGGCTTACCCTCTAGTTCCACCACTCAGCCCTCAAGCTGGCGTAGGCAGTCTCGAATCTCCCTGTCGAGCTCCCTACACACCACGGCCCAGCCCATACAATGGGTGACAAGTTCCTGTCCGCTCCCGGGGGGGGCGAGCCCCATCCCCTGTGGCAGTTCCACCTGAAGGTGGTGCAGGGCCAACGGACAAGGCGGTCCCAGGCTGGGTCCCAGATGTGCTGGTGCCCGGTGCCATGACCAGTTGAGGTGGGTCCGCTGGGACCGGCCTTCCCATACGAGCTATGTTGTAGCATGTTTAAGGCAGATATGGGTTAGTAATAGTCAATAGCATTCATGATTAGTTATAACAGCCTGGATAGGTATTCCCATTACCCAGGGCACCAGATATAAAGTAGTTGCAGAGCAGCAGAACACATGCTTATATGGGTAAACAGTGGCCATTACAACAACATGCAGGTTTCATTGATGGCAACAGGCCACCAATATGAGAGTATTTTAACATGGCACATGCATAGAAACAGATGTGAATATTTATAAAGCAATAGGACATATGTCCCAACAAAGGTTAGGAGTGAAGACATACCAAATGAGTTCTGTAAATTGGTTATTTTTGCACATATGGTTGAGGTGAGAGAGAGTGAGTTCAATTAACAACTGATATATCCGTGTAGTTTTCACAACATTCGTAGTCACTGCAGTGGTCTGTCCCTTACATGTATTATTACACTACCCAATGGCGTTATATTGTACAATGATATGTTTGTAGATTAGTATGTATGGGATCTGTGTCTTACATACAGGCTTGACAAGATGCAGGTGTTAATGCAACATGTTTTGAGACTGCTCTCATACACTTTGGGTGAGATGCTGGGATGACAGGTATGTTTGCATGTATATTCTCTGACTATGCACAAGTCTGACTATCAGTTATAGGTTCATAGGTTCATACTAGGCTAGCTGCTCTAGGGCATTTATAAGCCTAGCCAGAATGTGTTTGGCTTTCGCCACCCATTTTAAATTAATTTTGCTATGCCCTTTTTCGAGGTTAGTATACTGTGCCTCTGTCTAACAGTGACACAGAAGTGATACCCGGGTTAAACCTACGATCTCCCATCCACTCATCAAGATTCCTCTTGAAGAGAGTCAATGAGGGACTCTGTCTAAGCTGGACTGGGATTTTATTCCAGAGTGAAGGGAGCCTCTGGGTTATGAATCTGTCCCTCCAGCATGTCCTATTTATTTCAGTGCTGAGGTTCAAGTCTCTCAAGCGCGTAGCTCGATGGGATTTGGATTTTCTGAGGTGCAGCATGTCCATTAATTCCGGGTTGGACATGGCTTTATACGTCAGGCACAGATCACCCCTGAACAGGTGGTATGCCACTGAGTAGAGCTGGAGTTTCTTTAACCGGGCAGCATATGGCATCTGTTTGAGCCCTTTGATCCTCTTGGTGAGGTACTTTTGGCGTATTTCCAGTTGCTGCAGGTGTCTGGTAAGGTATATCCCAAAAGGGGCATTGTACTCAATTATGGGCCTGATGAGGGATGAGTAAATAGGCACGATGACCTCCCCTGATCTAGATGTGAATCCCTTCATGATTAGGTGGGCTATATAAAATGTTTTTCTAACCACTTTGGCCACGTGGTTGTCAAATGAGAGACTGCTATCATCTTGGGTCCCCAGGTCCCTAATTACTTCTTCTGTACTTAATGGATTACCACCTATGTGGTAATTTGTGGGCACTTTGTTTTTGCCAAAGGGGATGACTATACACTTTTGGCGTTTAGCTTGAGGCCATGGCTCTGGCACCAGTTGTCTGTTTCTATGAGGCTCTTTTGGAGGATGCTTGTGTCGGCTGGAGAGTCGATTATTGTTTCCAGTTTGCAGTCATCTGCGAACTTGGTCAGCCACAGTCCTTCCGTGTTGGCCTGTACCTCCAAGAAATATATACCGAACAAGAGAGGTCCCAGGACTGAGCCTTGTGGGATGCCACTTGTAACTGGTTTGGAGTCTGACATGGCTCCAGCAATTCTAACCATGTGGGTTCTGTCCTTGAGCCAGTTTGCAACCCATCTAGTGACATAGGGGTTTATATTTAAGCTGGTGAGCTTATCTATAATGCCCGAGTGGGGTATTGTATCGAAGGCTTTTGCGAGGTCCAGGTAGGCTGTGTGGACCACCTTCCCCTCATCAATGGCCTTGGTGACTGTTTCAAAGAAATCAACCAGCTTTAAGAGGCAGGATCTGCCCTTAACAAAGCCGAACTGGGTAGGATCCAGTGTCTAGGTCCCCAATATCTTTATTTATGAGGTCCATGATGATCCTTTCCATAGCTTTGCAGACCAAGCTAGTCAGGCTTATGGGGCGATAGTTTCCAGGATCCGTTGAGGCACCACCTTTGTGGAAAGGGACCACTGTTGCTGTACACCACTCTTTGGGTACATATCCTGTAGTAAGGCTGAGATTGAACAGTAGTTTTATGTTTGGGTTTAGCTCTTCTTGGAGTTCATGTAGGACGCAGCCCGGGACACCGTCTGGTCCCATTGATGCTGTGTTTTTTGCTTTGGAGAGGGCGGCTCTTACCTGAGCATCTGAGATGTCAGGGGCAGCACTCTGCTGGGATAGATATTTGCCCTTTTGGTGGGGAGGGGTTTGCTGAACCTGTCAGCTAGGATGTTGGCAATGTCTGTGGGTTCGGTGTATTTTTTGTCATTTTGGACTAATTCTGAGCATATCTGGGAATTCCCACCCATGTTCCTAACATAACTAAAGAAAGCCTTGTGATTATCCTTAGTGTCCTGTGCAATTTTTCTCTCGAAGCTGGACTTAGACGATTTTATGAGTGCCCGTAGTTTTTTGCTAATATTGATCAGAGATGCCTTCCCTTTTTGGGAATTATATGCCATTAATAGCTGCTTACATTTCTTGGATCATCACACTAATTTGTCAGTGAAACAGGGCAAAAGGCAGGTGATGTGGGCCATTTATCAGGACATACTGAGCAGATTGGAACAGTTGAGGGGTATGAATATGCATACCACTCTCTATTTGGGCATTCTAGCAAAATCTGTACAGTTGTTAAGTGTAAATATGCATACAGCTTTCTCTCTGAACATTCTAACAAACTGTGTGCAGTTGTGTGGAATGATTATGCATACAACTTACTAGCACTCCTGGGATCCAAAGCCCTGCTGTGTGTGACAAAAGCATTACAGTTAAGATCACTGTACACCATGCTATCATGCAATTGTTGTGGGGCTTTGCAATATATTTTGTCTAATATGACTGACCTGTTTGCACTTCCAGCATTGTTATACAGCACTTCATACACATTTTATCTGCATACCACAGTGTGGGTAACACTGCTTACTACAACCGTGCTATTTAATAACTGCAACAGTACAACATATGACTGCAGAGTAAACAGAAGCAATGCAGGTGTTACACCTTTATTTGCAGCATATTACACTATTCTGTATACTGTTACAACACTTTCTGAGGCTCTTACTTTTCTTTGTTATGACAGTACATGCAGGCTATTTATTAATCTGCCTCATGACACATCCTTTGCAGCCTAGCATCATAGGCTTGCTGGTTGCAGCACGCTCATCTGCAGCTGTCATAGAAATACAGTGATATTTAGCCATACCTATCCATAGTATACACAAACTAGGCAATTATTAACTACGTAGTGGAAGGAGTATTTACTCAGTTCAGGGGCATGCTGCATCTACCTTGCTTCCTGGATCCACTGTTCCAGGACGTCCCCCCTCTGCCGCTTCAGGTCTGCATGGTGGTACCTGACCTGCTCACCAGTCCAGGAGATACCTGTGGCACTAGTGACATCATGGACGAGACTGTCCCAGGCCTCATTTTTGTACTGCGAGCCCTGGTACTGGCCCTGCAGTAGTTTCCTGTCATGGTGCTTTACCAGGAGCCATACCATGAATTTGAACTCCTGGATGCCCCAGCACTGTGCTCTAAAGCGAGTGCCTTCTCCCACTCCAGCCTTTCTGCCTGCAGGGGGATGCTACAACCAGTTATGAGCCATATTCCCGCCTCTTTGGTTTAAGTAGGGCCAGATTCCCACACTTTTCCATAATTGGCCGGTTTTTAAAAGGCTAAGCTATGGACACACCTGCTTACGTCAGATTGGCACTGCTTAAAGAGGTGTACCTGTGGGCATATTGTATTGGCTTTCCTACACGTACTCCAATTCACATATTTATGGTCTGTGGTGGGTTATAGAACATTGCACTGTACATAGATTCAGTTCACATGTTTGATTTGATTTCCCTTTGGTGAGGATTAGTTTGCTGATACCTCCTTTATATGCATTGCTATCATGGCGTAGTGGTTAACTACTGTGACTGTGATGTACAGGGTCCTGAGTTCTAGCCTTGCAGAGGCTGTTTATTTTGTTGCTGGGCAGAACCCAAGCCATTGGTTACAGAGTGAGTAAGGCACTTTAAAGCAGTTGTGAGCGGGTGTGCATGGGTTTGCACGGAGCTAAGCAATGCTAAACTCCGGTCATAGTTTCTTACACTCAATTATCTTCTACTTTGCTTAATCTATGTAGAAATGCTTAACCCATGCAAACACACCTAAACATGCTTACTGGTACTTGTATATGTTTACTACTGCTTATTTGTACTTACACCTGCTTACTAGTGCCTTATTCATTATGACGCTACCACTTTGATTAAATGACATTAGTCAAACATTTCATGCAGTACTCCAGTTCACATTTACATGTTAGTATGTAAGTTATACAGCAAAAAGATGTATAAATATGTTCATATACACATTCCATATGGAAAATGATATGTGCTATAGTGGGACTCGAACTATGAATGCCTGTTCATTAGGCAGATGCTCTAACCACTACACTGTTGATGTTAACGTTGATTTTGCATGTTTTTTTCTATTTGGATGATTTTGATGTGTAAGCTACACTAAGCAGAGGGCAGCGACGTGCAAACACACTGCGCTTCACTTACACTTTCAATAATGAAGCAATACAAATGTAAAATAGGGACAGAGGTGATCTAATTGTGATAGTTCTAGGGACAGGGGCTCAACATTCCACTACGTCCTTGTATGTTTACTACTTTGATTTTATTTCAGTGTTCGTGGACACTCTTGTCTGCTTAGCATACATTTCATTATCCACGGGCACTGAATTAATTGCTTACTATTAGAGGCGGGCTCTAATAGTAAGCATTGTAGGTTGCGCAACTGTGAGGGCATGTTTAAGCCTCCAAAGAGCACTTAAACATGCCCCCTGCATTAGCACACATTTCCTGTGCACGTCAAGGGTGCGGCAGCGCACCCTCATAAATATTCATATGGTGCTGCTGCACCATCTGTAAGGAGGCTAAAATCGTCCTTGTGCTGAGCTTCATGAATCCCGGGGACAGTAAAGTTCAATTTCCATTAAGAGCACACAGAGATTACAGTCAGTCCGGGGCTGGTTGCTCCCTTGCTCTCCAGGTCCCCAATAAGACTCCCCACTGGCACAGCTATAGGGCCCAGATCTCAGCCAGCTGGGCAAGCTAAAATCTCCAGCACCATCTCTGTCCAACCAGTACTTCGTGTCCCTCCCAAGTAGCTGACACAAACACATTTTGAGATAAGAGTTTTTGCAACCACACAGACACTTCTGGGGAAGGCTGGCACAGGTTCTCCAGCTGTGCCCCCTTTTCCCAGACTATATGGTAGTAACCTGCCACCACCCAGCTAATATTTATCAGCTACTCAAAGGCCCTTAAAAAGGGTCTCCAATTATTACTTTGCAATATTATTATCCAGTTGGTAGTTGTGACTAAACAGTCCAGGCTTATTTAGTGTGACTTGGACAGTAAACTCTATAAATATGCAATGTACTCTAGAGCTTAAATTATCTCTACACAAAACAGCCACAGTTAAAAGGTTTTAAAAATATTTAATAATAAATAATTAAAAACACAAGACAATACTTTCTACTTCACAGTGCTAGTCAAGAGTTCAGAGATCACACAGAAATACTTAAAATAAATCAGTAGTACAGTTCTGACATCACAGAAAACACTTAGCCAGGAACTAGAAAGATTAGACTATTTCTAAAAGAAAACACAAGTCTAAGATAACTTACATATGAGGAAGACAGTGCTGTGAGTTGGATGATCAAGGCAAAAATGCTTAATAATCTATGGTTCTCTCTGTTTAAATTGAAATTGCAGTTCTGATAAACATTACATCATTCTTTTACACCTTCTTGGGGTTCCCAGGCTAACAGAAACTGCATTTACATTCTTTTAACCTAGGCAGGAACCAGAACAATCAAGGACATTCCACATGTAAATTCTGGTCATTAACTTTAGCCTTAAAACAATAGGCAGGAAGCCTTCTTCTAGCCTGGCCAGAGCCGAATTGTAAACATCAAAGACAGTCATGAAATATTTCAATTTCAAAGGACAGACAAGAAATTCTTGACTTAGCTTTCTTTACAGCAGAGGGCAATGTTGCTACATTGTTTTGAGTTCAACATTTCACAGCATATTCTTTCATTTAAGAAAACAAGCCTGTATTTCAACATTCATATTTACAAATGACAGAATTGTGTATAAAATCCTATCTGGCTAGGCTGGCAGCCTTCACAACAGCTATCAAAATTATCAACCTCTGTAAACTGTTGAAAACATTTACTAATGTTTATTGCTTCTGGGGTCCAGTTATTCCCTTCTGCATTACCTCCATTACCCTGGTGAAGAGTCAGCATCTCTCTGTCATGTTGACACTGCTGCTCATTTTCTTTAGCCTCCAAATGATGCAGTCTCTCTGCTGATTCTAATTCACAATGTATGGCCTCCAGTTCAAGTCTCTATAACTCCAGACAAATTTTTAAGTCCTCTAAGGAAAATGTGAACTGTCCTGTATCTGAGGGATGTAAATTCCCATCACTAGACTGGTGATCCTCATGGTTGCTGGTCTGTGTTGTAGTTGCAACTAAGGCTGAAATCATTTCCTCTTTAGTCAGATTGGTATGCCCCAGTCCTTTGGCTTAACACACCTTGGCCAACTGGTTCTTTGTTGGCTTGGCATAATCCTCTGCTGACATTGTTGCCTGCTTACCCTGACTAAACTAACAATAAATGAATAAAACTGTTGTGAAATGAAACTCTGAATGTTTTCCTTGTGGCTGCTGATAGTAGTGACAACTGCCTACAGGCTATATAAGTTTAGTTAATAGCCACACCACTGCTCACCAATATGTGAGATCCCCACACTGGTTCCATAATTAAGGAACCTGAATCCTCACCACTGAAACTAGAGAGGGATGTTCACTTGGAACAAAAAAGGATACACCCAGTATTTCCAAATGCAGCTCTCTGCCTCAGCACAATTTCCCTTAAGAGCACACAGGGAACACACTCAGCCTGGGTTCTGGGTTTCTCTCTCTTTCTGTCCCCAGGTCCCCAGTAAGGCTTCCCACTGACACAGCTGCAGAGTTAATTCCTCAGCCAGGTATCCAAGCCCAGTCCTCCACCACTCTCTCTGTGAAACTAGTACTTCCTATCCCTGTTCCAAGTAGCTGACACACACATACTTTGAGATTTGATTTGCATACACATACACATACACCTTGGAGAGGCTGGCACAGGTTTAGTAGCTATACCTCCTTCTGCTCAGACACTCCCGAGCCAGCTACTCTAAGGCTCTTACAAGGGTACCTAATTATACTGAGTGAAATTAATAACAACAGTAGTTTGACCAATGCAGTAAGGCTTTCAGGAATGGCCACAGTGTCACCAAACAGATACAAGTACTTTCAAAGGTTAAAATCCTCTCTAAAGGACCAGCCACAATGAAACATTTAAATACATTTAATAATAAATAATAAAAGAACATGAAAATACTAAATATCAATTTACAATAAACATCAGAGTTTCAGACACATGAAATATTAAAATATCACAGATGAATAGATTCCCACAGATACAGAAAAACAGTACTCAACTAATCTCACTATATTTTCCTGACTGACTTCAAGAGTTACTATTCCCTAGTTAAGTTATTTACTACAGCAAGGCAAGATGAAGTGGTTGAGAGATCCTTTTATGTCAGGTTCCATGAAATGGACTGCCACGAGGCTTCAGTCTCCACTAGTATTAAAACCTAGATTACAGTATGACATCATATACATCTAGTCATCTGATGTCTGGTTCCCATGCAACCCCCCATTGCTAGAATCTGCCAGGATTTAGTACCTGTGCATCAATAATACACACACACACACACACACACACACACACACACACACACACACACACACACACACACACACACACACACACACACACAGAGCCTTGCTAAGATCTACTGCAGCTCCTGGAAGTCATAACATCATAAAACACTTTGACTCTTCCCACAGGAGCTAGTAAACCATACTACTTACAGACAGTGCTTCTCTGGCTTCATTCAAAACTGTGAGATAATATCTTTATGGCCTAGGCTCAGTAATTTAATTTCTTACTATTTTCCAAAGTTAGCTGGAGCTGAGCTTAACCTCGTCTCTTCCAGTATCTTCTGTTAATATATATATTTAATTCAGTTACAATGCAGTCAGTTGGTACATATTTAACACAAGCAGCTTTACAAATACATTTTGAACGCAATCATCTGTACAGATCAGTTTGATATATGAATGACATATAATTTCTTATAAAATTCCAGCTAGCTGTGCTGGCATATGTTACACGTCCACTGCCCTACTTCTGACATAGCTGGCAGTACTTCACATTGTCACAGATGGCATAATTGTGTTCATATATTCTTTTTCGTGTGTTTTCATATAATTTTTCATTCATCACTCGCAGTCAGTAATCTGCCAGTAAAGATGTGTACATTGTGCCAGGAAAACATCAGTACCAGTGTAATTCTTTACAGGTTAATGACTGTATTTCTACCATGTATGCACAATAACCACCGTCAGTAAAAATTAATGATTTTTTCAAAGTGATCAGCTGCTCAACTGTACAGTAGTATTACTGTATTTAATGAATTGATTGAAAAAAATCATAGTAAATGATGGAATAGATTACACTATATTACTGCAAGTAAGAGTGTGACAGATATCAGTATTCAGGTGAAGAAAGTAGCATCATTAAAGTCTATAAGAAAATTACTGACAGATATTTGTATCTGAAGGAATAGATTGTATTCAGTGCAGTTTGTACAAGCAAGACTGATAAGTGTAGTATTTAGGCCTGTCATTGATTTTCTAAGTTGTAATTATTTATAATAGGTACTCTTGATGCATTATTTCAAATTAATGCATTTTGGTCAAACATGATCATTATGTTTGTGTCCTACACTGCAACATGTAAAACCTCAACATTACTCGAGTCCTAACACTGTTCTGCTAAGTAAACATAAACACTTCTCATAACGTTTCATCCCAAAAGTATATATAAAACTCTTCATAACATTTCATCCCAAAGTTTGTGTGAGCACATCCCATACACTTTGAAATAAAAGTATGAATGAAGACTCCTCATATTCTGTTTTACTTCAATAAAGATTTATAAAAATAAAATTGTTTTAAAGTAAGAAATGTAATACTGTGACTTGATGGATGATTTTATTGGGTTTACATACTGTATGTGAACACGAAACACCATGTTTCAGCTCACTGTTCATCTCAAATTATATACTGAAAAATGCTAAAAATACAAAAAAAAAATTTGTAGGGACAACCCCCCCCCACAATCCCCGATGTGGGGGGCAAGTCCCACCTCACCCCCAAAAATTATATATATAGACCAACTCCATGGTTGCATAACAGTGGAAAAAAGGAGAAAACCCCAAAAGTGCACCAGCAGCTCTCACAGTACATTGCATGGTGATGAAACTCACCATGATGAAATACTGTCGTATTAAAGACGCACAATGGCGGAGTTATCAATGATTCATATGTATGCTACTGCATTGAGTGTATTTTATCTTTTGTCTTTTCCCTGTCCCTTTTTTCTCTGTTTTTATTTTATTTATGCATTCCTTTGTCCTTTATTTTATTTTTTTCTCTCCCATTTATGTTCATTTTTCTGCAGCTACAAAATCCTTTGTAACAACCCAAGCACAAACTTCCCAGGTTAGGTATCACTCACCTTCTGCTTGTCCAGAGATATCTTCAAAGGGTCAAGGCAATGGCACCGGTCCTGCAGGTACCCTGGCATGTGGCAGCCTGGAAAGCCTCACATAAGGGGGAGCTTCTGAACTTGGTTGAGGATATGCTGGAAGAGGCAGATGTACGGACACAGCCAGCTGAGGCTTTGCTGCAGTGTACAGAAGTCAGCTGGTGCCAAACACTACAGGCTCCTACCACTTCAACATCTGTGTCTTTCACTGCCCCACCATCTGGCAGTAGAAATGGTTAAGGCTTTGTGGGTTGGGACTCACAGACCTTCTTCCTTTCACCTACACCCCCTTACCTATTTCTCACCCAAACTACCCTTTCATAAAAAAACATTTGAAAAAATAGGGAGGGTCTATCCCCCAACAAAAACATTATGGCCATCCTCCTTCCACCTCCTTTAGTTCAACCTTCTTAATGTGTTATCCACCTTGTTGTGTCTCCCCCTTTTAAAAATTTCCTATCTCCCCTTTATATTCTTTAATGAAACTATCACAGTGTCCATATAAGGATACTCCTATATAAAATGTTAAACTTTTTACTTTTTTTAAATATCGATAACAAAAGCTGAAAGGTTTGCGGCTTGCCTCAGGTATTTTAAACGTGACCGCATATAGCTGCGTCCGTCCCTAAAATCTGAATATACACACACATATATATGTATATGTATGAAATAATGCAAAACTTAGTTTTCACATAGTACTTTACATTTGCTTAACCCTCGACTTTAGATATTTCACACGTTTGCTACAAGTCTGCGTGTTCTTTAAAATACCTTCGCATTTCTGTATTTAACGCAGATGTGCTGTGCTGTAAGCATAGTGGTGCTTCTCGCTCTTAATCGGTACATACATGTGAACTACCAGTCTGAATACTACCCTGTATTTTATATTTTTAATTCTCTCCAATGGTTATACCCCTTCATGGTTATGTTTGACTGGAATTTCAGTACTGTGGCATTAGTGCTATAGGTTTCCTAGAAAACATCTCACCATTGCTAACTCAAATGACAACATAACAAAATATCAGAAATGGACAGGTATGCTGAATAGCTGAAGGATGCATATCAATATGCCAGTATTCATATTGTGACTTTGGCAGTGTAGTTTTTATGCAGTACCATTATTCCAGGATCCCAAAGGATAATTTACCAGGCCTAGAAACTGCCTTTCTAAACAAGTTATATCTTCAAGAACCTATGGAACCTTTTAAGAATGACACTTTGTTAAAAATTTGCCTGCATATAAAATCTTTCAGATTAGAACATGAATTAAATAATAGGCATAGAACTTTCCCTCGAAGAAGCCTTTGCATAGTGAAAACTTTCCCACAGGAAATGAATGGAGCATATTTCCACACCTTTTCTCATTAGTTTTTTTTTTTTTTTTGCTAATGTAAAAGCTTTCACACCAGGAAGTTATTACCCTGTAGGGAGTAACAGAGCTTAAGATGTAACAGTTTGGCTCATGCTTCAGACACTGTTCACTGGTTTTGAACCTAGACTTTAAAAGGCACAAGAGCAGACATGGATAATAATCCCAGATGCATCATTTTATTCCATCTGCATTTCATCTCTGCAGTGTGATTTGACAAAGAATTTCCCATTCATTTAAATAGAATATTTTTTTTATGCTAAACCCTTATTTGATGGAGTGCACCTCAAACACCTGTTGTCCATTTATTATGGAATTAGACAAGTTTTTCCTTAGGGTGGGAGACTTTATTATGTGTGAATGTTTGCATTTTGAATGAAGGCAGTAAAAATGGGTTGCACTACAGATGAAGGTCGGATCCTGGTTAATCCCACCTAAGAATGACCAACTGTGCAATTAGACATGTATGTATTGTGTCCATCTGTTAATGTATGTGTTTACATGCACACACACATTTTATATATATATATATATATATATATATATATATATATATATATATATATATATATATATACGCAAACGCACACACACACTCACACACACGGCATATATCAAATGGCTGAAAACTCAAACAACATAACATTGATCACAAAAGGTCAAAAACAGGTTGATGAGATCATGATACAAAGAGGACTGAAGTTTTCACCTTTTCCCACTGTTTTTCCTCCATAGGGTTTGTATATACAGTAGATAGGGAGTGCGGGGAGGTTTGCACCCCAGTATAAAACATGTGCCGAGATTTTCTGCATTTTGAGTTTCGACCCTTTGTGGTCAATGTTATGCCATTCAGTATTTCAGCCATTAGACATTACAAATGTAACCCCAGGCACACAAAAATGCACAAAGTGTATAAGTAATTTACAAATGATAGACAAACTGAGAGATTATGAAACATTTTTAAAAATGCATATTTGTTGCTCCTTATACAAGGCTGCTTGAGAGTTGTAAAAATCTGAAGGATCACAGCTCAGACTCCTGAAGCTCTAATAAATAGGCTTCTCTCTTTGAGTTCACCTTAGTGCATATCTTTATGATTTTAGCCAATAGTTCACATTAATCTGTTTTTATTTTTACTGGTGCCCTTTTCTGGTTTATGCTGTCCATTCAATGTTATTGCGCTAAAATTCAGGGTTCAGGAAACATACTTGTACTGTTTTTTTTTTTCTTCTTCTGCACATCACAATTGCGCACTTGGCAGTAAGTATATGTTGTGAGCTGAAACTACTGGAATGTTTGCCATATTCAAAGAATGTTCAGGAACAATAAAGAATGAACATGCAACATACCATATCTGACTACTTACATTCACACCATGTAAAGACCGAGACATCCTTGTGGCTTCTGATTATAATCCAGCCAAATGGCTTCATTTCTGAGGCATAGTAGAATGAGAACCATATTATTAAAGCCCAAGTTGTTTAAGTATTATTACCCAGACATTATTTCCAGTTTTATAACACCTCATATTTCCTAAATATGTCATAATATTCCATGTGTCTGCCTGTATAGCTTGAATAGCACTAACGTCAGCCTGCAAACTAAGTCAGCATGTCTGTTCCTTGCAGTCTCCATACTTTACCAGGGTTATAGTTGGACAGATGGGATCAGACATGAATGTCTAGTCCAGCTAATGGAAACCAGATGTAAACTGAAAGATGTTACCAGAATAGAAATGTAATTTTGAGCTGTCAGTCTGAGGCTTCCTGTAAAGTCTGACCAAGTCGTAACAAGTAATTTAAATCAAAGTCAGCTGATTGCATCACTTAAGAATAACCAGTGTGGGATCAAACTTAACAGAGACTAGATGTTCTGTGACTCTAGATTTTAAATATCTGGAATAGTCTATTATGTACTGCATATTCTGTCTCTGGATGCATGCTATGCATACATACGCACACACACTTACATGACCGGGCTGTTATAGAACTCTTAGTATCAGGAAATTATATTTATGCTAATTAGCTGGAAATATGCTGTTTGTACACTACAATACACATTATTTTTTACCTTTTTTGTGACACTAAGAATGCTCTTATGTCAGTAATACAATGATTAAACTTTACTGGAAGGTGGATATCAAAGCAAATACTGTGGAAGTGTACTATATCCTATTACACCATCCAAAGTTATCCTGCCAATGAAAGAAAATAATGCAATCTGCATCCACATCTATGACTACACAATTCTGAGTATGCAGTCACACTGGAAAACACAGGACTATGAAATACAACATAGATACACCTCTGCTCCTTACATATCTATATGTTATACTAATGCTGAGTCTCGTGTTTAGTGAGTAGCTCAAAGTAACAGCATGAGTCATGATAAGGTAAACACTGTCAGACAATTAAAAGCACGCTGGTTGAGTTGTCAGATATTTCTCCCATAGCCGCATTACTCGACAGTAGCAGATTATTATAATAAATGACCTTTAACATTCTGTGTGTGCGCAGTTTTGCTATCTGACCTTTGCACTGTAGTCACATCCAGTTCTGATTCCATTCACAAGTGGTCTAAGGTATTTATATTATTCACGATTATCTCATCTTATTTTATCCATTCCACTGATCAAGAAACCTTCACATTTATTAACACACACCCCTGCACATACAGAGTCCTATCTGTCAACTCACTACTTTTCTATGTTTTTGATATTTCATGCTCCTTAATTTATAAATACCTTATCTTGAATTCCAACACTTAGCAATCTGGTATGATAAACAATTATGTACAAACCTTTAATGAATTTATTTTTAAATGCTTACAGGTAAAATAAAGTTTTAGAAATGTACTGCAGACAACCATTTGACATATTAAGTTTATTGTAGTACCAAATATTTATTCTATAAGCAAATATTGTGCTTCAACGTGTAGTCCTAGGTTAGATGTCTTTCCATCTCCATTTGCTTAGTGTGCGACTTCAAGAAAGTTACTTAACCAGACAGTGTTTATGGGTCAGCACTGAAAAGAAGCACTCTGGCCTTATCTTTGTAGTTAGCAAAGGAATAAAAAGAAAAAAATAAATAAATGCTTAAATAACCTTCTGTATAGCATGAGTTTGCTATATTCAGATTTTGGTAATCGTATGATTCAATGAGACACTGGATCCCAAAGCCAACTGCAGTTGAGACAAAGTATTTGAAAACGCCTTTCTCTTCAGAGTTAACCTATAGTGTTAGAGACTAGAAAACAGGAAATGTGCTGCCTCATCTGAATTAGATGTTTTAGAGATAATTGTTAGGGGGGGCAACATCTACGCAGCCTCCTGTGTTGCAGGGAGAGTGTTCTGACTATATATTTTTATATTTTGTAATTTCAGTCAATATTACAAAGAAAGTACTGATTTAAGTCTATTAGATTTCTGCTGTAGCGTCTGAACTGTGTAATACCTATTGACCTGCAGACATTGAAAATAAGAACAAAGGCCCTTGAAAAGTATGTACATCAAGCTAGAAATATGGACGTCCAATTAGCGTAAAATTTAAATACCAACTAGCACTTACCTCTTCCCGATTCCGGTAGGACCTGCAGAACACTACTGAGAATGGCAAGTTTAAAAAAATGAGGAGTGATAAAAATGAAAGTGATGGTGTAAAATCTATAGATTTTAATGAACTGTATTGTAAAATTCTAACATATAAGGGCATCTATTTTTCCTTCAAAAAAGACATCTATAAGATGTGTCTTCTTTCTTTAAACTACTGTTGTCACTAGTTTGTTGATAATGTTTTTGGTGAATAGCTGCAGGATTCTTCCCAGACTGTGTTTTCTCTTCACATTTTCTATTTGATTTTCTTTTAAGTTCTCTAAATTTCTTTTTTGTTGACATCCGGGCTGTATACTAGACAGCTTCAAAAATCAAATGTCATGCGGGCGAATCAGACAGTTTGGATTAATCAAGACTGAAAATAGGGACATGCCACCAGAAATAAGGACATGCTGTGTGGGGGGGTGAATCAGGCTTAAAAGTAGAAATGATCCATCTCCTGCCTCAGTCATTCAGGTCCCATTTCTGTGCTGTGCTCCAACCCTCCTTCACCATATTTTATTATTAAAAAAGATCTTTTCAAACCATAGCAAACATTTGATACAGTTCATGCCCTTCCTGTGCAGAGCACTACAGCACTCTGGTTTTAGTTAAAAAAAAAAAAAAAAAAAAAACTTTTGTTTTATTTATGTATTTATTTATTCATTTATTTTTTTACTTTTAAACTGTAGCAAACTTTCCGTAGTTTAGATCACACACGGAACACTACAGTTTGAGCACAAATGCAATATTGGCTTTTAAAGATAGATCAGGATCAGCTGATCATGGCCCCCTCCCAACACTTTGTGCCCAAGGCAGTTGCCACTCTCACCCCACCCTAGCTACACTACTAAGGTTAGAAGATGCTTAGCTATTCCCTCACAGTTCATCATGCATAGGTCATTTTCTGGTTACCAATAAGCATGTTATGCTAGGGGGTACTTGGTTTCATAGTCTAAAACTGGTCCATTTGCTGTATGTGATGTATATGTAGCATGGCAGTTCTGCATTTATAAACTGCAAATTAGTCTGAGGCAAAATACTTGGTCTGCGAAGCTATTGTGGTTTGTTAAAGAGTACAGGAGGACACATTTCAGTAAACTTTTAAAAGTTTACATAAGACTTTTATGGACTTCCAAGATGGCTGCATACTGATCAACAGCTTAATTTCAGCTGAGAAATTGAGAACTGAGAAACAGCAGCATGTGATATTGTCAGGTTGAGTAAACTTCAGTTACTGCCTGGATGCCAGCGAAAATGAACTAGAAAATGTGAAGAGAAAACACTGGAATAATCCTGCAACTGTTCACAAAAAAGCATTTAAAGCTCCAGCTTTGGTGGAACAGATGGCTGTGGCATCAGGCCTCATGACACCCCTGGGTGGGCATTAATTATACATTTGCACACATCCTGTTGGGCATTATTGCTTATGTAGTACAATAGTCAAAGGTGAACAAAATCACTAAGTGTTTTCCTGGCTTTCAAAGCTGTAAAACACTTAGCAAGCACTGTAAGAGAGGAAGTGTAACATAGTCTGTTATGGTAAGTTTTATCTCCATACCTCTCAGCTGTCTAGGTTTTCACAGGACATCCAGATTATTGCTTCATGTTTTTAGTCTGTTCTTCATAAAATGCAGTTTTCAGACAAACTACTGAGGTTGAAGTCACTAAATGACATGTATATGAGTTTCTCAGCATTCACATTCTTCAAATTATACTTGTGGATACACATTCTATTGTTCTAGAAAATCTCTTAAGGTGTGTTTTTTTGTGTGCAGGAAGTTAGGGACATGTTAGGGATACTGACAGCAGGCAGTAAATGTTTTGTTCTGCTGCTGTCATTTGCTAATCAGTACCGGCAGATTTTATTGCTAATCGTGGGACCTGACCTTAACTTAAGCAGAAGGTGCTTAACATTTATTATGGTTGGGTTATGTACCATTCTGGAGCTTAACTGGTTTGTCTTTTTCTGACTATAAGAGTGTAATGGAAGCCGTGGTGGTACAGCGGTAGTGTTGTTGCCTCACAGCAAGAGGTTCTCCTGTTCAGTACATGGCTGGAGTGCCTTCTGTGTGGAGTCTGCATGTCCTCCACATGGTCGAGTGGCCTCCGAAAGACATGCCTGAATGGGCGTGCCTTCGCTGAAGGTTGGGCATTGGGCTGGCAACTCGGCACCATAAAAAATTTACTGCCAATCATTAGCGGACCAGAGTTCCACTGTGGCGACCCCTAACCGGGAAATGACAACGAGCATAATCAGTACATTCCATGACTGCATTAGAATTTCAGCTAATCTTGCTGTTACCCCTGGCATCATAGAGTGATCACTTTATCTAAACCAGGATTTTATGGCATTCAGATGCACTGCAGTTTCAAATTGCTCTGCCATGTTATTTATCCTCATATGCATTCATCAGCAGAGTCATTATTACAATGTTGCTCATTTGCATCTCATTCTATGGTTATCTGCATAACAAGTCAGTCATGGAATTTCATGTCCTTGCACAATCTCATTAACAATTTCTCCGAACTTCCTCCACCCTGCCTGCCTCTAAATCCCAACCTTTGTGTTTTTTCCTACAAAGTCTGATCCAAGGCTGTATTTATACAGAGGAAAAAATGTATAAATCATTTTTCTTAGTTCTTATGCTGATTGTTAAAAAGGCATTCAACAGTTCCATTAGTTTTTTTCTTAACCACTACATTATTTTCTAGGTTAATAATATTTCCAATGCCTTTCTGAAGAATATATAAATTCTTTGGTTCTTAGGCTAGGTGCTCCTGTCATCCGGTCATTTTAATCCTAACCAGTTTTCCCTTCCAAAGGTAAGAATCAAACCACGTGTCTTGTGTTTATGGGGCAAACACCGTAACATTTTACCAAGTTGAAACACTGACAAACTTTCATGTACATTTGTTTTTATTGAACTGTACTGCATGCCCTATCTTTTCTCTGGTTTGTCTGAGATCAAAGACCTACACTACTTAACAATGTAAAGCAAAAGAAATTAGGCTAGCCACAAGAAAACATTTTCAATTTTTGTTGATGGTTTCTTAATTCATGTATACACTTCAGTGAAATATGTTTCCATATCCATGCACATATTATCCTTTCGTATCTTGTCAAGTTGTAATGTAACTGTTGACAAAATTACTTAAATTAGTATAAATTATAGACCATCTAAGGAAAGGTATAAATATACTATTTCAGATTGGAAACTGTTTTACTTATTTGGGAGTATAAATAAGTCTGTATATAAGATATGCCATCTTTAAACTCACAAGACTCTAGAATAAGCATTTCAGTACTTGAATCCTTAGTTTCACAGAAATGATTCAAGCCATGCAATATAATTTTACTGCCGCATATCATTTACTGAGAACAGACTTTTACCACCATAACAATAAGTGAGTCACCTTCATACGTGTATAATTAATTTTGAGTTGAACAATGCAAGAGTATCTATTTCTAGCCTGGTCATTACTAGAACAGAAATAATTTCATCTGTCTCAGATATATACAATTATTACTTGGCAGCTGAATTAAGGAGTTTTTTCTTGAAAAATTGAAACTACACTACCATTTAGAAAAAAAATAGCTAAAACCTGATGAGTATGTCAGATAATCTATTCCATTTGCTTGAAGGGATGTATCCAAGCCAGCTCCTTAATTCTTGGGAAATTACTGGCATGAGAGAGATGTTCTCTAATTAACATAGGCTGTACTTTCAAAACTATTTCCTTAGAAGAATGGAAGGCATTTTAAGAACTGTATTAGCCAAAACTTCCACCTTGTACAAGGGTTATAACTTGTGGAAGGTCGGTGACTTAAATCTCTAAGAGCAGCTTTCTAAGACTTCACTAGCCTTCTGGAAACAGGTACCCCCTTAACTTATAACCACACCTACCCACCCTG
Organism: Protopterus annectens; assembly: GCF_019279795.1. Taxonomy (NCBI): domain Eukaryota; kingdom Metazoa; phylum Chordata; order Ceratodontiformes; family Protopteridae; genus Protopterus; species Protopterus annectens. The sequence goes on from NC_056749.1 coordinate 185,008,921, forward strand.
CTTAGTTAAGTTGGAACCCCACCAGACCTCATTCTGAGAAGGTAATTGCTTTACGTTTCATAGTTAATTTACAATAGCAGCTTTTGTAATTTGATAGAGGCAATTATATGACTGTTGAAATAAGATTTTCTTTGTTTTGGTAAGCTTCAGCTATTATTTTCAATGTTTTCAATCCATTGACTTTGTTTCAAAGCTTCCACTTGTAGTAGTTTGTACTACACAAATGACACTGTTTTTTCGAGATACTTATTTTATACTCATATCTTTCATTTTATTATGTCTTTATACTTCTACTTGCAGTACCTTAGAAATGGATTTAGAGGTATCTGATGAAGTCCTGGATATGATATATATAAAAACACTTAACTAAATAAAGATTCAGCTACTTGTCAATTACATTTGACCGGCTTTCTTGCTGTTTACAGATTTTTTTTTTAATAAGTCTTAATTGGAGACTTTTGGATTTTTTCATTCTATTTGCGATTACTTTAACTGGGTTGTTGACTGTCTGCAATGTCTGTAGGCCTAGCATGTTGAATTGTGTATTATATATAGTCTGCTTTGTTCTTTAAGTTACTTTTCTCTCTAATTTTTTATTACTGTGCTGTAAATTTGTTTCTCCGTTCCAGACCATGCCAGAACAGGGACTCAGTTTATTTACCTGGTCATCATGTAAGTAAGTAAATGAAAATTCATTAGGTATTTGTGATTTAGACTTTATTAAACGAGACCATGCCTGCATCCCCTTTTTTCATGATTATGCAAATTAAGAGTTTCTAACTTTTCCAACAAACGCTTCATTTTAAGCAGCTGCTATTACTTTAAAATTGTGAAAGTTCATTATAAACATCTAAACAGATTATTTTACATTCTAAATAGAGTGGATTCCACTTGTAACCTTCAAATGCTTGTTTTGGAGATGCTTTGCTTCTAGCTCAGGGTCCTAGAGAATTTTCACTTTCCAAGACAGGAGTGTAGTGGCATGTTTTTTCTCATCAGTGTATTTTTTTTTTTTTTGTGCTATTCAATCAGTTACATGATTTTTGTGTTGACTTTAACAGTGTTGAGTTTTTGGTTAATTGTCACTTTCTCTTCTTTAACAATTTATTGTATCACTTGAGAAGTTCATAGGTTCATAGGTGTGTAGTAGGATAATGGCCCTGGAGCCTTTACTAAGCTAGCCCATAGAATTACCCTGGCATCGTGCCATCCGACCTTAGTTCACACTACCTTTGTCGAGTGATCCTCGGGGTGAATTTTCTATTTCCAATTCACTCATCAAGATTTCTCTTAGAGGGCCAATGAGGTGCTCTGTTTGACATGTATGGGAAGTCTATTCTATAGCCTGGGCAGTCTCTGGGTTATGAACCTGCCCCTCCAGCACATTCTGTTGATTGTGGTAATGAGGTTGAGGTCTCTGGAGTATGTGGTGCTGAGGGATTGGGATTTATTTAGATGTAGCATTTCTAACAGAGCAGGATCAGGCATGGCTTTGCATGTTAAGCAGAGATCACCTCTAAGTAGGTGATATGAGACAGAGAATAGTTGGTGTTTTTTGAGTCTATCCATAAAGGACAAGTGTTTAAGACCTAGGATCCTCCTTGTGAGGTACTTTTGCAGTCTCTCCAGTTGTTGCAGGTGTCTAGTGAGGTACATGCCAAATGGGGCATTGTACTCGATGATTGGCCTAATGAGGGAAGTGTAGAGGGGGACAATGACCTCTTTCTTCTTGGATGCAAAACCCTTAGTAATGAGATGTGCCACATAGAAAGACTTTCTGACCATGATGGCAATATGGTGGTCAAAAGAGAGGTTGCTGCCAACTTGTGTTCCCAGATCTCTCATAATGCCTTCTGTGTACAGTGGACTACCATTGATGTGGTAATTCATGGGAACTAGGTTTTTCCCAAAGGGGATGATGATGTATTTTTTGGCATGGAGCTTAAGGCCATGGTTCTGACATCGTTTTTTAGTCTTAGTGAGGCCTTTCTGCAGGATGTCAACATCACTTGGGGAGTTAATAATAGCTCTCAACTTGCAATTGTCTGTGAACTTAGTCATCCAGAGTCCCTTCGTGCTGGCCTGGACTTCAGAGAAGTAGATGCCAAACAGGAGAGGACCCAGGACCACACCCTGTGAGACTCCACTCGTGACTGGTCGGCAGTCTGACTTGGAGTCAACTACTTTCACACTCTGGGTTCTATCTGCGAGCCATTTTGCAACACACCTAGTGATATAGGGGTTGATTCCTAGCTTAGTGAGTTTTTCTATGATTCCTGAGTGGGGAATGGTATCAAAGGCCTTGGCCAGATAAAGGTAGGCTGTATGAACCACCTTGCCTTCATCCACAGCTCTGGTGACCGACTCAAAGAAATCGAACAAGTTGAGCAGGCATGATCTACCCTTCACGAAACCAAACTGTGTGGGATCCAGAGTTTGGAGATTCCCTGTATCCTTGTTTATTAGGTCCATGATGATGCGTTCAATAGCTTTGCATATCAGACTCATCAGCCTAATGGGGTGATAGTTCCCAGGATCTGTAGTTGCTCCTCCTCTGTGGGGAGGGATGACTGTAATGGTGCGCCATTCGGTAGGGACAAAGCCTGAGGTGAAGCTGTGATTGAACAGGGCACACAGGTGCGGTGCCAGTTCACTCTGTAGTTCATGTAGAACACAGCCAGTGATATTGTCAGGTCCCATAGAAGCTAGGACAGTGCTGTTTTAACCTGTCCAGCAGTAATACTGGGTGCCTGGCAATCTACTGATATTGTGATTGGTCTTTTGGGGGGGGGGGGTAAAGTTGGCACTGAAACTGTTGGCCAGTATATTGGCAATATCTTTTGGCTCGGTATAGGAGGTACCATTGGACAGCAACTTAGAGCAAATCTTGGTATTGCCATGGAGATTCTTTACATAACTATAGAAGGCTTGTGGTTGTCTTTACTATCTGCTGCAATTCTGTTTCCATAGCTAGCTTTAGAGGATTTGATGAGGGATCTCAACTTTTTGTTGAGGCTGATATGGGAGTTTTTCCAGTCTTGGGACTTCACCTTATTCCACATCAGTTTCCTCCTCCTGTTGTAGAGTTTGTTTATAGCAGGGGACCACCAGATTGGCTTCCTTTTTTGGAGGCGAGCTTCTTGGTTCTATTTGGTATGGCGAGATCCATGCATTTGTGTATGTATTCTGCAGTGCATCGGTGTAGGACTCGGCAGTCATGCAACTATTCTCCATTTGCATGTTTGCATCTCCATTTACAGAATGATCTCAGCCCCAGTCTGTCAAACAAAAGCAATTTGCAACACATGTTAAATACAGGCAACGACATTAAATACCTCAACTATAATTCTGCCTTTAACAGAAAAGACTGCAAGTTTTAATGAATATTTTTAACACAATCAAATATGACAGATCCATGCAACCTATTAACCTGTGCTGTAATTTAAAAGTAATTAATGAACAAAATCTAAAGCTTCCTCTTTCTAATAAATGGCGATAATACCTGAACCATTCTGATAACCAGCTTTCAAGTTTTTAATTATAATTGTAGAGAAGTTCCTCATTCATGCATGAATAAATGATGAAACCTGCTCTGCTTTCTGTCTTGCATATATTGGTGTTTGTTTCCATGTCTTGGGTCAGGCAAATTCTACTGATATAACAGTCCTCTTTATATGTACTTAGTCATTGCATTGATGACATTTTTTCCAACCTTCCAAGCAGTATATAATTGCATTTACTAAGCAAACGTCAAGTAATGAAATTCAGTTGCATGTTTTATTACATATTGCTACTGGTGAAATTGACCTCTCATCCAGTCTCACTTTATTGAAATTTTCAGTACAATTTTTTTAAAAAACCAGGCAAAAACAGTCAAAAGTAATTCCTTTCTTATAAGAGAGTATAAGGATTTGAGTATAATTGTTAGCAACAATTTAAGATTTAGATATCATATTCAGAACATAAAAGTCAAATAGATTAAATAGGCAAGTTTAATTCTTAGGAACTTTGATTAAAAATTTAAGTAAATTCTACAAAAATGTTCATAGCATATGTTTGTCCGATTATTGACTTTAGCATGGTTTATTTATATTGCAATATTGATTTATTATTACTTAAAAGGAATCCAGAGTAAGTCTGCAAAGAGAATTCCAGTGATAAATGGTAATGCATATGATTCGGGTCACAGAGTTTGTCTTTTCTCTATTAGTTCTAGGTTTTTGTGGAGCAAGCTGTGTTTGGCATACTGAGCCTTACTAAATGAAGAACTTCATCTAGTGTCAAACATTCAGTTATCGGACGCTGGTACAACTTCTAGGGGAGCTGTCATACACATAGAGTTAGTAAATGCAGAACAGTATTAAGATCTCGATATATGTAACAATCGTGTATCTGTGGAATAGGTTACATTTGTTTATCAGTCAGTCTAATTCTTTACAGCTTCTAAATAACATCTTGATACTTGGGTGGACTCTAAAGCTTTTACTGTTGTATTGAAGTTTTCTTTTTAATTGGATAATGGCCCAAATGCAGTTTCACTTGAACAATTGAGCTATTAATTAATCTCATAAAATAAAAAGGGTAAATGCTTAAATACTGTGATGTTCTAATATATAGTCCAAATTAAAGCCATCTGTCCCTTTAAAATAAATTTAATGTAACTCCATTTCCAGTTAACCAGGTTGGCAATCAATGCTTTAATACAGTAGACTTCAGCAGGGTTTTATTATTAGAAATTCATTAAGCCCTGCCAATTTGCCTGCATCCAAAGTATTTGACATTCCTTTAACCATACTATTTAACTCTCCCCATTAGCAGGGGATAGTATTAGTGCTACATCAAGGGCTGGAAATTATATACTAAAAAAAAAAAAAAAAAAACTTCATATCCATCACATGTATCAAAATAAAGTATTATAAAAACTCTATTTTGATTTTATGTATGTTTCACTAGCCAAAGTTTTTTTTTGTGTGTGTAGAATATTTGGCATACCTCACAGTATCAACATAATAGTCTTATTAATAAGTTTTCATGGTCACAGTGTGTTGGAATAAACAATACTTGGCTATGTTTTTACAGCATGTGCAATCCCTAAAGATGGGTGTGCTTATTTTAACACTAGGATATGTTACACATTGTATCCTTCTCAACTAGCTTTTATATTATATGCAGTTTTAGATAAACTTGGGTCAGTCACCAGTAAGCTCACTCCATCCCTTCAAAGTATGCCATTTATTGATAATAATGGTTCTGATTAAGTGCACATTTTGGAAAACAAAATGCTCATTAAAGGCTATTTGATAGTTAGAAACTTTACTATTTGTCTGATTCTTATCATTGTTAGTAGCTCTAAAATATGAATCATAATTAGAATTTCTTCTAATTTCTTCCACCTGCATAATGTCATCTGTCATAGTAGCGGCATGCATAGTACAATGTCTTAAGTGTTATTCTATAGTTCTGTGCTGTAGAATGTCACATCCTTTCATCCTTTGACAGTTATGATATCAGAGCAAACTTCATAGCTTTTATTTATCATACATTTTGGGTGATTTTGGATGAATGGAAATATCTACAAAGATATTAAAACATCAGTTAGTTCTTATGCTTTCTGAGGAAGCCATTCTCTGTCAAGTCTTTGAAAGCTACTTTATACAGCACCTCCATAGCTACAGAGCCCTACCGTTTGTCGCCAGATAGGTGACTGACACCCATAATATTGAACATAAAAATCACCAGTATCCTGTCGCAGTGGCTGGACTCAGAGAAGACAGAAAATGAGCCTTGCATGTCTTTATTTTATCCCTCTTCTAGCAGTTTGTGTGATCACAGAATTGGTGTATGTACAGTTTAGGGTGTGAAAGGGTTGCTCCCTTGGAAAGTGCAGGAGGGTTCCTGCTGCAAATTTATTTATTTGCATTTTGTCAGCTTGGGAGTATTGCTGTTTTGGAACCAGTGAAAAACCTTCAAAGCAACTGGTAAAATCCAAAAAGCGTCATTGTACCGCACACCGGTTGAGCACTTTCTTCCCTACTGAAGGGACTTCATCAGGACAGTTTCAGTTTTACAACCCAGCCCTTTTATGTAAAGAAGTACCCATTTAACCAATTAATTATACTAAACACTTACATAAAAAACTACAGGGACATAAAAACGAGATGCATATAACAATTATGTGTATACAACAGTTCAAAACATTACATGGCAATTACATATCAGATAAATTAATTTTCACTATAAAAACTTTAAAAATATTCACTCAAATGTCTAAAACTAATTATGTTACCCTAAAATATGTTTTAACTTCAAAATACATGCCATATTCACATTTTCATTAATACCAGGTGTCTGGGTGGCATTCAGCCTTAACAGCCACCTTAACTCACATATATCTAAATGTACATCCAGTATTGTACCCTGAGGGTCCTTAACCAACTGTTGCAGTACAGAAAACTTAAAAATGTGGTCCTTATACTCAGATATATGCTTACTCAAGGCGTTAGTCCTTTTGTTGTTTCTTATATCCAATAAATGTTCCTTAAACCTGTCATTAAATCGTCTACAGGTTTTGCCCACATAAAAAGCAGGGCATGACTAGCATCTAGCCACATATACCACATAGAGGGTGATATGTAGCTCACAATGATATGGTGTGGGACTCTTCCTCTCCCATAGTGCCTTTTCTGGCAATGCCAAATTGACTTACCTTCCAACTTATGAAATCAACCTAAATGAATTGAAAGTTGTTACTGCTCAATGCCAGGAGTCTGCTTAAGAAAGACCAATCTCTCCAAGCAGTCCTCAGCTTAGAGAATGCAGACATCTTGCTTATATATGAGTATATAGTATCTAAACAACTGAAAATTTCATTGAAATTTAGACACACAACATTGAAAATATGATCAGGTGCAAAAGCAATCAGAACTACCCTACTGCAAAACTAATCCCACAGTTGTGCACCGTATACAAGTTAACACATATGTAACCCCAGAACAATCAGGCAACTAAAATTAAATGGAAATGACATGACACTCTGATCAAAACCTTTGTGGTGCTAGAAACCTTAAAATAATTAATAAATAAAAGAAGAACCAAATGCACATTCATATATTCTAGGCAGTATATTCATATTTATTTATTTATTTATTTTACATTTGTTGACCGGGCTAGTCTAGCTGGAGACATGTCCATTTTCAGTAGAGGCCCGGGGAGAAAAGCTCCAAGAATAATACAGATTTTCTTTACAAAGTTAAAAACAGGAGTTATACAGATAATAGAGATAGCAATATAACAAAAAAAAAGTTTTTTTTTTTTTCCTTCAAATAGTACAAATTGGTGTTACCATGGTCATTTTGTAAGGTACAGAGTAGAATTAACATGGACATTTTGTAAGGGACTGAAGTATGATGTAGATATATACTTGTAAGATATATGCAATAATGTAGTTTATTGATACATAAAAGGTAGCTAGTAAGGCATGAGGTGGGATAAGTGAATATGAGAAGATTTAGTCAGGGTTAGTACAGGTACATAGCCAGTGATTGTTAATGTAGAGTTTCAGGGTTAGTACAGGTACATAGCCAGTGATTGTTAAGGTAGAGTTTCAAATTCCTTTTGAAAAGTGAGAGAGAAGTTTGAGATGTGATTTCAGAGGGAAATTTATTCCAAAGTTTTCCTACAGAGTTAGAGAACAAAGACTCACCTGCTGTGTTGTTGGGTTTAGTAGTATTGATCAGTAGTTTGTTAGAGGAGCGTAGAGATGTGAGGTTTTTATAAGGTGTAATGAGGCTAGAGAGTACTGGGATATTGTTAGGTAGATATAGAGTCTTATGGGCTATTATAAGCTGGTGATATTGAAGCTGATTAAGAAATTCAAGCCAGTTTAATTGTTTAAGATTTAGACAATGATGGGTTCTGTAAGGAGAGCCTGTAGCAAATCTAGCAATATTATTATAGGAAGTAGTTAGTTTCCTGATGTTGTTCTTTGAGAGCATATACTGAGACACTTACCTTAATCCAGCACATTTTACACACACACACACACACACACACACACACACACACACACACACACACACACACACACACACACACACACACACACACACTTTCATTCCCAGAATGCTTAATTTCTCAAACTCTAATAAAGCACACACGCACACTCACATGTTTATGAATGGAAATGTGTAAATTTGTCATTTTTATGCAAGATACCAGAGAAGTTTGAAACTAAAAATGGTGACAACAAAATGACAGAAACTAAATGATACAAAATTGGAGCATGCATGTAAACCAGGAAAAAAAAGCTTTGTTTTTTGCAGGGAGGCAAGTCCCCTGCACCTAGCCAAATGAGGGGCTGTGCACCACATGCCATGGTAATTAAATATACCAACTCTAAGATCATGCAATAAAAGGCAATGGAATTGTTTCCCATTCCAATATTATGGTGATCTTGTACTACTACTACTGCCGATAAGCTGACCTGTTGACCAAACAACAGCAGGAGAGCTGCTGATGAAAGCAATGTTTGATCGACACAGCAAAACCCATGTATTGGTACACTGATATATACATATGTAAAATCTGTAGATACGCATCCGCGGAACAAATGGCAAATTATCAGAATTTGAATGCTGCTCAGTCTTAAGTACAAACGTATGCCATTTCCTACTTAGCCCTTGCAGTTGACATTGCCTCCTTTGCTACTGCATTGATCATGACGTGATACGATTGCTTTCCTACTCCATCAGTAAACTTTACACTCGCTTGCACTACTACATGCAGGCATACATTGATTATATATATATATATATATATATATATATATATATATATATATATATATATATATATATATGTAAATGGCAGGAAGTAGAAGTGGTCAGAGAAAATATACATGGATATAAGAAGAGTATGCACGATGTACAGAGACTGTAACTAGAGGTCAGAACTTTAACTCAGATACTTTTCCACTGTGCCTTCACTGCATACCTCTTCTGCATGGTTATCATAACTGACATGAAATACCACAGCCCATATGTATTAAATATGCACATGCAAGTATATTTCTGCTGAAAGTAAAAGTATCAATGTGTCGGTGGCAAGATCAAATCCTTACTTATGTAATGTTACTTCTTTTAGGACTATGCTGTAGGTTGCTGCTTTTAAAGCAGTTTGTACTACACTGCAGCAGTTTATTTTCTATCACTTTGCAAAAGAAAGCTGTGCATGTCATCAATGCACTTAAAAGCTGTTCCTCTAGCAATGCCTGCTTTAAAATGGTTGAGGAGCATTTTGGATACTACCAAACAATTAAACATTGTGTATCAAATTGAATTGCTCCCCTAGCATTAAACTTAATAGCAAATATATTGTAATCACTTTTCAGAAGATACCATTGTCCCAATTTTAAAAGCTTATGGGTTTTAGACCAGCTAACAGGCACAGAGATTTAGATGCTAGCTCTGATTCCAACAACTGCTGATCAGTTGTAAATTCACTGTTGGATGGATAGAGAGGATAGGAAGGATCAGGTTTCATAATATCTTTCTCTTCTGTTTGGAAGGAAGGTGATAGAGTTTCAGCTATATGTGTAGCATTTCCTAGCAATGGCACAATGTCATATTCAGTACACTACATTCACTGAAGGGGTGGTTGAGTATCATGCATTATGCCAGCTACATTGCAACATGTTACTTGTATGTATGTATGTATGTGGTAACACCTTGTATCTTGCACTCACTGGAAGCAGAGATTAAAATTAGGTAAAATATGTGATGGCTTCTTCCTAAGAATTTAGGATTCTGACTAATATCTGTCCTTCCAACAGTGTAACAGTCCCTCCTAGATCTTGGGGATCATACCTCAAAGTAGAAACAAGGCATCTTTCAAAAGGTGGTAAGGTCCCTTCCTGCAGAAATGGAAACTGTGCTCATTGCAGAAGCATGGAGACACTCTGTAGACCACCAGAAATTGTTCATGTTTCATTTGCATGAGCAGAACTTGAAGGGTTCAAAGGAAGGCGAATATGGGTGTCTGTTGAGGAGAATAGAACTCTTGAAATAAATCTGGCAAAGGAAAATAAAAATATTCTAAGTGCAGGACTTAAAAAAGAAGGAAAAGCATGCAGGTCTCAGACTACATGTTTGGGTTAAATCAGACTAGATTAATTGTGCTTGGCTAGAATACAATGTCTGTTTTGTGATGCTACTGGATGCAGATATGACGGTAATCGCTATGGCCATCTTTTGCTTTGTGCTGGATTTGCCTGCTCACAGAGATTATGGTGTGTGCTAAAATAGCCAACATTTCAATGGGCTTAGCCCTGTTAAGTTCACACATTAGATATGCATAGGTCATAGGAGTGTGTAGAAGAGATATTTGCAATGTACATGATTACATCAGTAGTATATGTATACTCTGTGAGCAGTCAGCATTTGTTTTATACCTGCACTTGAGTTTCTGGAACTTTATTTTGTATTTGGCTTGTACTGTCAGACGATAATCAAAATATAATTCTGATAAAAAGCACCCCCATCATTTTAGCCCTAAATACACACACACACACACACACACACACACACACACACACACACACACACACACACACACACACACACACACACACACACACACACTCACACACACTCACTCACTCACTCACTCACTCACTCACTCACTCACTCACTCACTCACTCACTCACAAGTATTCACAAAATCTCATGCATTCTTTTTCTGCAGATATTCTGTCTTGAATAGAAACCAGCTTTAAGAGAAATTGCAAAATTAACAAAATCTAAACCTTCAGTAAAAACATATTTTTTCTGTTTAGTGCCTCTAGGAATTAGTCGGCTTATAGCATTTGAAAAAGGTCTGAGGATCCAAGTTAAAATCACCGAATGCCAACAATGTGAACATCTGGAGCGACCCTGTGCAGAGATTTTTTCCCTGGCAATTTATAAACATTTAATCATATTAATTCTTATCTAGACAGTAACAATACCTAAACACCCTCCACATGCTGTGGAAGAAAAGAGTTAGTCAATTAAGTATCTGTAAGCAGTCCACTCTTTTAAAATACCATGAAGTAATAAATCATATGTTTTTATTCCTGGAGGATATTTCTATCATGAAGTTGTTCCAGAAAAACTGGGGTTTCCATGCCAAATCAAATACTAGTAATAGCAGAGAAGGCGATGCTTGCCAGCATGAATGTCTTTTTTTCTTTTCTTCATTTGGGAAAAATGAAAATACTTACACTCTTCCAATTATATTGAGGGTGTCAAATACTGGACACAGAGTGATCAGATCAGACTACTGTAATTAATAACAACCAGCCAGATAGAAACTTTGAAATGTTCCTGCATTTTATCAGAATTAAAAGGAAAATAATTATTTCAGCATGTGGCAGTCTCCCACATGGCACATTAGGGTAGTTTAATAACTAAGCATTGCTTTAGGGAAGTATTAGAAGAACAAATGTCAGATTGAAAAGACATGACTCAGTAATGACTTGCAGAGGTGAGGGGCTTTATCTGTTACTTCATCAAGTGCCTATGAATAAAGTCCAGTAGTCCAACAGTTACTGTAAACCTATTTGGCTGTTGAGACAAGTGACACACTGGTTTATTAGTGTCAAAGTTCTGCTTTTCCTTTGACAAGTAATGAGAATTTTACAGGGAGGAAAAGACACAAAAATGTGTTTACAAGTCTGTCTAAGAAAATTCATAAATAGTAATTCTTGGACTTGACTGCTACTTTATGCATCATACAGGACTCTGGAGATAATCTTGCAGACTGTGGCAGCAAAGGTGTTGTAGCAAACTATTAACATGACCACAAGTCACAGCTTAAGAATATTGGCAAAGGAGCTGCCTAAACTTCAGCTTTCAGTTTGCCTGGGAATGCTCGAGTATCACACAGGATAACATGAAGACTGTGGTTAGGCTAAGGAAGCCTAGTCTGTCTTGTTCAACTTGTCAACAGCCATGACCATTCCCAGGCAAAGTAGTTTAAAAAAACTAAAAATAGGGACTTGCTGTGCTTTTAAAAGACAATACCTTCTGCTGCACTACTAGATATGGAAAAGAAAAGTTTTGTAAAATAAAATCCCTGGACAGTGTAGAACTCGCCTTTTCCTGATCAAGGTGCTGAAATAGTGTGGTATCATTTTTACTAATTCCTGCACTGATGGTTGGAACCACCAGCGACATTGGTGCTGTATCCTATGAAGTGTTTCAATGGTTGTCATAACCTTACTTGAGAATATATTGGGCATTACTGTATCTTACTCTGTGTGCGGGCTGTATGATGTGCGATTTATTTATTTGTTTTAGTACTATTTCCTAACCAGGTAGGATGAACTGGTCTACTGACCCTTTTTCAGTCATGACCTGGGCTCACAGAGCAGTATGCATTCATTATAAGCTGAAAAGATAATTTACAAAAAATACTAATAATATGAACTAAGTAAAATAAATATGTACGACATCAGAATGTGATCTAAACTGTAGTTTGAATCTTTACAGAGAGTGAAAGGAATATCACAAGATATCATACAGCAAATGTTTTAGGCATTATTATTATACAAAGGCCAATGTTGTAGGCTTTAACCATTGATAAGAGCTGCATGAGGATTCAGTGAGGAGATACTTTTATGGGCTTTTTTAAAGTTCTCATAGGATTCTTGATTTTTGACTTCTGTATGCACATGGTTCCATGTTGCAGCTCGCAGTCCTGGAGAAAGACCTTTTACCCACAACAGATCTGAATGACAATCATGCTGGTGAGAAATTGTTGTCTTGGGATCTTCTCAGAACATACAAATTTACTTGAATGCATGGTTTCCTTTTTACTGTGAGACAGTAGCCATGTTTTAGAACCTTAAAAATATGTTGCAGAGGAGAAGCATAGCCCTTAATGGTAACCCTATTATTCATTAAGGGCAAGTTGGTGTTTTCGCATAATTTGCAATGATGGAGTAAGGGGCAAGCTAGGAATATGAATATACAAATCTTGTTTTCTATAATATGTATTCTATGAGTATTTTGACAGAGTAAAACAAGAAAGGGGAAACCATAACCCAGCTTAGGAAGTAAAAAAAATATATAGCAACAGATAAGCATGCTCTAAGAATAGATGAGTGAGCCTATAACAAAGCTCCAATTATGTTAAGACTTTGTTTCATTTAGTCTGTGTGAGTGTGTGGTACACTTGAGAGTTTGGTCAAGACTAAGGTTCATAGGTTCATAGGTTCATACTAGGCTATCTGCCCTAGGGCATTTATAAGCCTAGCCAGAATGTGTTTGGCTTTCGCCACCCATTTTAAATTTATTTTGCTATGCCCTTTTTCGAGGTTAGTATACTGTGCCTCTGTCTAACAGTGACACAGAAGTGATACCCGGGGTAAACCTACGATCTCCCATCCACTCATCAAGATTCCTCTTGAAGAGAGTCAATGAGGGACTCTGCCTAACCTGGACTGGGATTTTATTCCAAAGTGAAGGGAGCCTCTGGATTATGAATCTGTCCCTCCAGCATGTCCTATTTATTTCAGTGCTGAGGTTCAAGTCTCTCGAGCGCGTAGCTCGATGGGATTTGGATTTTCTGAGGTGCAGCATGTCCATTAATTCCAGGTTGGACATGGCTTTATACGTCAGGCACAGATCGCCTCTGAACAGGCGGTATGCCACTGAGTAGAGCTGGAGTTTCTTTAACCGGGCAGCATATGGCATCTGTTTGAGCCCTTTGATCCTCTTGGTGAGGTACTTTTGGGGTCTTTCCAGTTGCTGCAGGTGTCTGGTAAGGTACATCCCAAAAGGGGCATTGTACTCAATTATGGGCCTGATGAGGGATGAGTAAAGAGGCACGATGACCTCCCCTGATCTAGATGTGAATCCCTTCATGATTAGGTGGGCTATATAAAATGTTTTTCTAACCACTTTGGCCATGTGGTTGTCAAATGAGAGATTGCTATCAACTTGGGTCCCCAGGTCCCTAATTACTTCTTCTGTACTTAATGGATTACCACCTATGTGGTAATTTGTGGGCACTTTGTTTTTGCCAAAGGGGATGACTATACAGTTTTTGGCATTTAGCTTGAGGCCATGGCTCTGGCACCAGTTGTCTGTTTCTATGAGGCCCTTTTGGAGGATCCTTGTGTCGGCTGGAGAGTCGATTATGGCGCCCAGTTTGCAGTCATCTGCGAATTTGGTCAGCCACAGTCCTTCCGTGTTGGCCTGTACCTCTGAGAAATATATACCGAACAAGAGAGGTCCCAGGACTGAGCCTTGTGGGACACCACTTGTAACTGGTTTGGAGTCTGACATGGCTCCAGCAATTCTAACCATGTGGGTTCTGTCCTTGAGCCAGTTTGCAATCCATCTAGTGACATAGGGGTTTAGATTTAAGCTGGTGAGCTTATTTATAATGCCCGAGTGGGGTATTGTATCGAAGGCTTTTGCGAGGTCCAGGTAGGCTGTGTGGACCACCTTCCCCTCATCAATGGCCTTGGTGACTGTTTCAAAGAAATCAACCAGGTTTAAGAGGCAGGATCTGTCCTTAACAAAGCCGAACTGGGTAGGATCCAGTGTTTGTAGGTCCCCAATATCTTTATTTATGAGGTCCATGATGATCCTTTCCATAGCTTTGCAGACCAAGCTAGTCAGGCTTATGGGGCGATAGTTTCCAGGATCCATTGAGGCACCACCTTTATGGAGAGGGACCACTGTTGCTGTACGCCACTCTTTGGGCACATATCCTGTAGTAAGGCTGAGATTGAACAGTAGTTTTATGTTTGGGTTTAGCTCTTCTTGGAGTTCATGTAGGGCGCAGCCGGGACACCATCTGGTCCCATTGATGCTGTGTTTTTGCTTTGGAGAGGCGGCTCTTACCTGAGCATCTGAGATGTCAGGGGGTCAGCACTCTGCTGGGATAGATATTTGCCCCTTTGGTGGGGAGGGGAGAAGTTTGCGCTGAACCTGTCAGCTAGGATGTTGGCAATGTCTGTGGGTTCAGTGTATTTTTTGTCATTTTGGACTAATTCTGAGCATATCTGGGAATTACCACCCAGGTTCCTAACATAACTAAAGAAAGCCTTGTGATTATCCTTAGTGTCCTGTGCAATTTTTCTCTCGAAGCTGGCCTTAGACAATTTTATGTGTGCCCGTAGTTTTTTGCTAATACTGATCAGTGATGCCTTCCCTTTTTGGGATTTTGCTCTGTCATTTAGTAGCTTCCTCCTTCTATTGTATAGTTTGTTTATGGCTGGGGTCCACCAGACCGGACGTCTGCCTTTGGAGGATTGGGTCTTGGTTTTATTTGGGATCGCATGATCCATGCATTCCTGAAGGTGTTCATAGAATGCGTTTATAAAGGATTCTGAGGTCTGGGCCGTATTTTCCACAGGCCCGGGGGCTTTGAAGGATTCCACCTCAGTTTTGAGGAGTGTGGTATATCTGTTCTGTAGCATTCTGAATGCTGCCGATGTTATTAACATATATAACCTAGCCCTTAATTATGGTGCCAGATTTAAGTAGAATGTCATCTATGTGGTAAGTGGTGGTGATAACATTTACCAAAGGAAATTGCTGTATTTCTTGGTGGTGGTAAGTCCATGTTTACTACACTACACTACACATTTTGGTTCAAAACTTAACTGGAGAATTTGTGTATCAGAATGGAATGTGATTTTACTTTCCAATGTTTAATACAAAATGAGCATGAACTTTATAGTCCACCAAAGACTCTCTTCAGTATGTTAGCTAAAAGTAGGAAATGTTATATTTTAACAAACCTAGATTGTTATAACTCATGGAGTAAACAGAGAATAATGCAGCCATGTGGAAACTGCACAGTTTGTAAACACTTTAACAGTCTTAAGACCTTTCCTATACTTAAAAACACAAGTGCAATGTCAATCAATTTATCTCATATAATATTGCTGCATTCGTATAACTGGCAGTCTGTAGTTTTGGGTCATTTAATATAGGTCAGAACTGCATGGAAATTAAAAGACTGAATAAGTATTCATTTGTTGGGGCTATGCAGAAAACTGGAAAATACTCTCTACAGATAATAGGTAGTAGTCATAAACATGGTGCTCAGTTCTGTAGGTCTTTGAATAAACAAATAAAAGCCCTATGTGATTCACAACCTCCCCAGTGACTGCAGAGTCCCATTCATACCTCTCAGCTGTACAGATGTTCACGAATATCTAGATGTTTGCCTCATATGTTTGGTCTTTTTTTCATAAAATTGTGCTTTTCTGCCAAGTCATTGGTAAATCATTGAGGGCTGAAGCCAGGCAATGACAGACATTTGAGTTTCAGACTTCCTACCCTTTAGAAAAGTCATGGTAAAGCAAAACCTGTTATTCTATCAACTTTTTTAAGTTTGTAAGAGCAATATTTAAAAATTGTCCCTATTTTTGGGCCTCCCCCCATTATTTAAGGGTTTGTACAGATTTCTTGCTCTGATGTTGAGAGGTATGGTCCCATGTCATATGCTGGTGATACATTATGTTTTCTGTACATATGGCTCAAGTGTGATTTGTAGAAATATGATGATATCCTTGCTGTCAGTTGTTATCACCATGCAAGTGTGGACTAAGTGCATCTAAACACCCAACCCAACATCCAGTCAGTTATCAGACCTGATGTGCTGCCCACATAACATGGCAGAGTTACAATGTTAGCTTTTGAAGGACTAAGAAAGCATGTACTCTATTAAAAGAATAAGACAGTAACCGCAGCACATTATCATTGTGATATAGAGTAAACAAGCAGTATACGAGAACCACACACACTACATACATCGAACAGTAATTTCAAGAGGTCACAGCCTAGGACAGCACAGGACCTAAATACTGTATATACATGAGATTCAAATCAAATATGTTTAATAGGCATGGGCAGTGACTCTGAAGTGTTTATAAACCACTGGTGTCCATTTACTTGACAAATCAACAGTGCAGAAAACAATGTCCATAGTTGATCAACTCCAGCCCATTGACCTACCCTGCCAAAAGCAATATGCCCCAACACAAATGTCAGGTTCTCAGCATCTAGTTTCTTTGTTTCTCGCAGACAGTTGCATTGCTTGTGCAGACCAAATCAAATGCTTTATTACAGTACTCTACCAGGAGTCATACTAAACAGTAGGCATATCTGAGAGCTATTAAGCCACTCAGAACTCTAAGGGTCATACTCCTGAATGCTGTGAGAGCCTGTTGTTTTGTCATCAACAGTTCTGCTGACTGTCAGTAAGATGTATGGTGCTTATGGAATACGTTGACTATCAAAGGAGGATACATTCTGTCCTTGCTGACCGACATTTACTCTACTATTTGCTTGGATGAGATCATCACTGCTTATAAATTAAATTGTATCCCCATGAGTTAATACTTGATAGCCTTATTTCAACAGAATTGGCTCACTATTTAGGAATCAATATGATGATTATTCTGAAAATATTCGGCATTCCTAAGATGCATTCTGATTTGGAAAATCCTCCTTTAAGACCTATTGTTTCTGCAGGATGTTCCATCACTGAACCTCTTGCTAAGTTTATAGATTTCAAGCTGCCTTTAATAACATCAGTTTGACACATTTTGAAGGATTCTAAGGACTTTATAGACAAACTGAGACACATGCAACTTGATGATGATTGCTTATTAGTGACTATGGATATTAAGAATTTGTTTTCCGTTATTCCTCAGGAGTGTGGCCTTTAAATAGTTTAATAAGTTGGCTTTCCAATCGAGTACTCAACCCAATTAACCTGCAACTACAGCCCGACCTTGTCCCCCACCCTCCTAAGACCTGCGGACTACTACCTGTAGTGCCTGTAGCATAGCGGGACCTAAACTACAACAAAGAAAACAAACAAAAAAAAAAAGTGTGTGTGCTTTTACTACCTAAAATGTTACTGAAAAGAGCTGTGCGCACTCAATCGGCCAATGCTAGGTTTCACCTCACTCTCCTACTTCTGAACTCCCTCCTGCCCCCCTTACCCGAAATTTAGCTAAAAAAACACAGTTAAACCCTAAAACCTACCTAATATACAGCTAATATATTTTGGAATAAGCAATAAAAACCTAAATTTAATATACACCTTAGTTACTTACCTTAGTATCCTTTGCTTGGGGATTTAAACATCCAATACTATTTGGCAATGTCCTAGCCCCTCCCCAACCAAGCTTACATATACCCCCCCACACTTAAGTCACCATTTTCAATCGGCGTTCTGATTGAGTGTTCAACACAAGTAAGTGAATTTACTTAACTGCTGTACCAGCTAGCTAAAAACAAAAAATATATAATGTGTTATTGCCAGCATAGAATGTTATTGCTTAAATGTTGCCTAATGCTATAATCTGAGTGACTGCTTGTGTAACTTGCTGGAAGAATATAGTTTATCAATGTGGAAAAGTCTTGCTAAGAAAGTACCAACACATGCTGCTATTGTTTTCTGTGATCTAGAGCATAGGCATTTCTAACTGACTCCTTACAATCACAGTCTCATTTTGGTTACAGAGTGTATTTACAGTAACGTTCCTAAGAAAGTGCTCAGAATGCCTGTCTGCTGATGTCTATACTACTCTTATTCTTATAGTCGCTAAGCTGATATACTAAGAAGATTGCAGTTCTGAAAGAGCTACCTAGCTTGTTAAACCCATTGCAATGTTGTGATTGATAATTAGCACATTTTTTATACAAGCATGGTGCCTTTAACTTCAGCATTAGTTTAGTTCATTGCTAATAACCCATCTGTACTGTATCTCTACTACCCTGAGCTGCCATAATCTTACTACTAATCTTTGTACACTTATTTTTCTCTAACAGTTAACCTGCAACTACTGCCCGACCTACTTGCCCTCCACCCACCTAAGACCTGCGGAGTACTACCTGTAGAGCCTGTAGCACAGCGGGACCTAAATTACTGCAAAGAAAACAAAAAATATAAGAGAAAACAAAGTGTATGTGTTTTTACTACCTAAAGTGTTACTGAAAAGGGCTGTACTCACTCAATCAGACCAACGCTAGGTTTCACCTCACTCTCTCAATTCTAAACTTTCTCCTGCCCCCATTTCCAGAAATGTAGCCAAAAAACACAATTAAACCCTAAAGACTACCTAGTATACAGCTAATTTATTCTGGAATAAACAATAAAAACCTAAATTTACTAAACAGCTTAGTTACTTACCTTAGTAGCCTTTGCTTGGAGATTTAAGCCCCGCTCTATTTGCCTGTACTTTGCATGGGCACACTACTCACCCCACCCTGCCCCCAAATCCCATCCACCCCCAGTACATCTAAATTTATCCTGACCATAGCCACTCCCAAAAATTTCTCACCAACCAGGGCAATTCTCTGACTCTATCCCCCCCCCACCTAGCACCCTCCCTTACTCAACTGCACATCTAGCCCTACACAACCATGCTACTACCCAACATATTTACTCTTCTTACATGCATTCGTCTTGCTCACTGAACATCATATCAAAGCTCCATAATTGACTCTCCCAACAGATTTCACTGCACCCTGAAATCCTTCTCCTTCCAACATCACTTCCCCAGCCACCGTAAACCACATCCCAATAGTCCCATTCAAATGTCAAATACCATCAATCTTTAAGCAACAAATATCCCTAAAATATGACAAACTCCTAACTATCTACACTAAACGTATAATGGCTTCCCTCTCTAAATTAAATGGGGACATCCACCCTAACCCTGGCCCAACCTCCCTTAACCCCAAGACAAACCTCCTTTAAAATACACCCCCCTCTAATCACAACCAACAAAAAAAAAATCTGATCTCATCCTGTGCCTAAACATTACAAGTGTATGTAATAAAACCTAAGACCTACACGCCACCATAAAAAATATACTCCCCTGATGACCTCCTCCTAACAGAAACCTGGCTCAAACCCTACATCAAAAGTGAGGAACCGCCCCGGCTATAGCATCCTTCACACAGATAGACTATCAAACAAAGGTGACAGCATAGCACTCATGTTTAAACACCACCTCAACATTCAAACTATCAACAATTCAGTCCCCCTGATTGGAAAGGAAGAAATCTTATATGCCAGCCTCAAACTAAACCCAAAAAAAACCATAAACATTATCGGCTGCTATTCCCCCAGGCCAGAATATTCCTATTCTAGAAAACCTCCTAAATTGGGTCAGTCTTTCGCTTCCCCGAGAAACCATCATCCTCTAACTTTAATACAAACTGGCTATCCTGTAATAATGACCACCCAACAATTTGGCTAAATCTACACGTTTTTTTCCCAACTAATATGATCTCCCACCCATACAAATAAAAACCCCAACAACCATACTGTCCTTGACTGGATACTGGTCAACAAAGATCCCCACTCCTACACAACAGGCTGTCTACCTGAAAGCCTCAGTGAACATACCCCCATTTTCCTTCTAAAACACCATGTAAAAAATGCTGTTCCCATTATCCATAGACAAATCCACAATACAACAAATTTTAATCTCCACTTCTTCAACTCTTCCCTCCAAAACTGCAACTGGACACCACTAAAATACCTCAGTTTAGACAAAGCCATCCCTGTCTTTAGTTCTACCTTTCTCAACATTCTAAACACCCATGCTCCCCTAAGATATGCTAGAGTGAAAACTAAAAGCTCCCCTGACTTCAAAAAACCACCCGGGGACTAATACAAATTCGGGAGAAAGCATGGGAACACTGGCGCCAAACAAAAAAACCCTCTCCTAGGCAATCCTTCCTCAAATTGCATAAGATAAAATAGCAAATAAAAACAGACAAAGCCCATTACTACCAGTCCACCCTAAACTCCTCCCATCACAATCCTAAGCAATTCTGGTCCACAATAAACTCCACACTCCACCCAGGTAAGTTTGGCACTCCCACACCTACCATCCCCTCCTCCTCTGGCAGAATAGCTGACTCTTTCAACAAACACTTCACTGGTACCATTCTATCACTAGCCAAGCAACACTTCTCATCCACTACCCACTCCCCACCTTCACCTTCTCTGCAGTTTCCCACCTCCTATAGAAAAAAACTTCTGACAAAACTTAAGGCCGCAAAACTTGCAGTTGACAACCTTCCCTCAGAATACCTAAAAATAGCAGTGGACACCCTAGCCTATCAAATTTTCGTATTAATTAATGCTCCATATCAGAAAGCTACGTGCCTACTCTGTGGAAAATTTCACACATCATTCCCCTACACAAAGGTGGCTCTTCCACTGACCTTTCCAACTACCACCCCATTGCCATCCTTTCCCCACTCTCCAAGATTCTTGAGAAATGTATTAACTATACATCTACTAAGTAGTAATCTCCGCTCCAAAACCCAACATGGCTTCAAGCCATTTTATAGCACCACCACCGCTTTGCTTTCCTTCACCGACATGATCCTACAGCATAAAAACAATGGCCTATTCTCCTCCACTATATTTCTGGACCTATCAAAGGCTTTTGATATGACTTCTCACAATATATGTCTCTCTGACCTCATTAATTTCTCCTTTTCCCTCTGTCACCAACTGGTCCCATAGCTTTCTCTATGTCTGACAACAATCAGTGGTTTGGCAAGATCAGCTATCCCCTCATCTCCCAGTCTCTCTCGGGGTCCCCCAAGGCTCCATCCTTGGCCTCCTACTATTCTCCCTCTTCATCAACAACCTTCATACGTTCACCGAACATGCCACACTCATATAATACACAGATGACTCCACTCTCATCTACTCTGCCCCCACATTACCAGAACTCCAAAATATCACAAGAGTCATTAACATCTGTAGAAAGCTGGCTTTCCAATGCCCATCTTCTACTCAATCCAAAGAAAAGCAGACTCCTTATCTTTCAGTCTTCCAAATCTATCCAGTCTTCCACCCTCTTCAACATTCATGCCAAGAACACCACCATCATCTCCCCATCAGATCACACCAAACTTCTAGGTGTGGAAATTGACAACAATCTCAAATTTGACCTCCACATATCTCTTACCATAAAAAAAGTTCATAAAAAAACTCTGGGCACTTTATAGAAACAAACAATACCTAACTAGGACAGGCAGGGCTGTTATTGCCAACTCCCAGCTAATCTCCACCTTACTCTACGCCTCTCCTATACTCACCAACCTTAGACAGTCTGACCTAAACAGACTTAAAACCTGCTACAATAAAATTGCAAAATCTGCAACAGGCGCATCCTACAGTAGCCACCACTGCAACTCACTTAGGGAATTTGATTGGCTTGAACTCCCTCAACTTCTTTACCAGAATCAACTTTCATTTGCCCACAAACTAGTAAACCACCCCCATAAGATCCCATCACTTCAAAACCTACTTCAACCCTACTCTTCTTCAAGACCCCTAAGATCCAACAGCAAAAATCTACTTCTTACCACCAAACCTAAAAATTCAGCAGGAGAAGCCCTATTCTCCTGCGCCACTTCTAAACTATGGAACAACCCCCCCCACACTGATTACCAAATTACCATCCAGCAGTCTATTCAAAACCACCCTCAAGCCTCACCTAAAAATGCATTAGCTCTGCCCTTGCTCCAACCCCGACTAAGAAAACTCCTAGCCACTTTCTTTATATAGTTTATCAGCTTACTCCTCAAGTATCGTTTATTTGTTAACTCAGTTTAAATACTGTCTAATACTCATTACCCATTGTATGTTTTGTTTCTTACTACTGTTCTCTGTACTCTGCATGCCATGTTTACTGTAAAATCATCTACTACTGTAACGTTTTCTTTGTAAGATTTTTATTTGTACTTTTGGAGCTTTTCTCCCCGGGCCTCCACTGAAAAAGGACCTGTGTCCAGTCAGAATTTCCTGGTAAACAAATGTAAATAAATAAATAAGATTATTTCACAATAGGACCACCTCTCAGATGTTGATGTTAGGTTAATTTTTGATTTTATGGATATGATTCTGAATTTCAACTTTATTTTTTTTATGGTGAATATTTTAAGCAGAGAACAGGGGTTGCATATGCAACTATTTATATGAATGTGGTCCTGTATTGGTGGGAAAAGGAGGTCGTTTTCAGGATGACTCACTTTTTGAAATGTTTAGCTTACTTTAAATACCTTGCTTATATAGTTGTCATATGGAGGGGTGATACCCCCCAATTGAATGAATTTGTGAACATCTTGGACACCTCTACTCCTTTTCTCAAAATTTCCTGCAATTCTAATTCTCAGCAGATCCACTTCCTTGATATAATCATTAGGAAGGGTCTAGATTGTAGATTCAAAGCAGCCATCAATCAGAAGCCCACTTTCAGTAATTCTTTTTTGCTTTACACCAGTTACCACCCTTTGCATCAGAAGAAAAGGGTGGTTAAGTCAATACATTAGAATTTCAGGGTTAACCTCCAAGGATGAACAATGTTTAATTGAATTTGATAAGTTAACGGGTATGTTCATGGAAAGGGGCTACCCAGAGAAACTTACTCATTTCAATATTAAGAGTTTCAAATTCCAGAAATCATAAATGCAGTCCAAATGTACATGGTCTTAGACATACGGGGCAAACCAACAAGAATAAGAATTTACACCCATCTCTTTGTTCTGATAATTTTGCATCATGTATAGCGTTTCAATACTGTACAGATTATGTAAACATCAAAGACATCATATGGAAGAACTGACTTATTCTGAGTGGGTTTGACTGTGACAATATTAGTTTTCCAGTAGCTCCCAGTTTTGTGTACAAGAACAGAAGAAATATTAAAAATACTTTATAAAAAATGAATCCTGATAGGACATTATATGCTTGCAATATATATAGATGTAGTAGATGTAATCACTGCCCCTATATTGAGGATGAATTTAATGGGGTGATTGTAGATATGGCTAAGAAATGGATACACCCTGGCTGATATCATTGTAATTCTAAAGAGAACGTATATTTTGGAAGGTGTTGCTCTTGCCCTGCTTTTTACATTGGCAAAACAGAAAAAAAAAACACGAGGAAGAGAATTTATTAACCAGATTGCACTATTTGGAACAAATATGATAAAAGTGCTTTGGCCAGACATTCTTTGATTTGTAACAATTTCCGTAAATTCAAATGTATGGTCATAGAAAAATGTTATAATTTTATTCCATGGTGTATTGTGAGGATTGGAAGAACAAGTTGCTCCATTGTGAAATGGTCTAGCAGCTACTGTTGGATGCAAGTACTCCGCCGGGTTTAAATGATTTGATTTCCAATTCTAGTGAATTAAAAACTCAGGTTACAATCATCTGACCTTATTATATATATTTTTAGGAACTTCAATCAGCCTAATACTTTTTTTTTAACATATGTAGAGGCTTAAGTGTACTATTTTTAAATAACATATTTTAAGTGTGCTTATTATTTATTTGTTTTAATTGCAAAAAAGTTTTTGCATTTATGCGGGGTGCTGTGCTTGACGGGGGTGGGGTATGTTTCCTGTTTGATATTTAAATGGCTACAATGTTACAAACAAGTGTGATTATGAAGTAGTCCTGGATGTGTATTGTTTTTATTCTTATTGAGATAGTAAAGGGCTTGTCTTCTACAGACCTGTAACTAGTTCATATTTTTGGTTTATATAGAAAATTAAGATAAGTTCTAAATTCAAGTGGCTATAGGGATGCCCAAAAAGGAATACTGGCTATTAAAAGGGATGAAAAAGTATATGAAATGATGTACTGTCAAGATTACTTGGATATGTTGTACTACCTCTCAATCTCTTAGAGCCAGAAATCTGGACAAATACATAAGTAATGGGGGGGGTAGAAATAGGGACAATTTTAAATATTCCTTGAGTGTAGAAAGTTGATGCAATAATAGTTTTTTCATTAACATGAATTTTCTGAAGGGTATGAAGTGTTAAGTCAAATATGTGTCAATATTTTCTAACTTCAGTCGTCAATGATTTGTCAAAGATTAGCAAGAAAAACTAAATTTTATGAGAAAGGGACAGAAAATATAAGGCAAAACTCTGGACATTCTGCAACAATCTGGACAGTGGAGAAATATGGTAGTACTGGATGATTGAAAATAAAATCATAGAGCTCCAAGTACAATCTAAAGGAAATGGAGTAATACAACGACCAGGGATTTGCTCACAGCATGGACTGAGATAGAGGCTGTGGTGGTGGGGCAATCCTAGCAGTTACAGCCATCTGTAGCTCTCCCAAGAAACCACTGAATATAGTCCTCAGAATGGAAAAATACATTGTTTATATAACTATTTTGAGAGTTCTTTGAATAATTTTCAGTTTTTGTGATAATTCTAAAACCTGGGCATTGTTACTTTAACTGACAGAAGCTCTGATGTATATACTCATTTTGTTTTACAAAAAATGCTTTAAATATGTTCCACCTCTCACACTGAGGTGTGCTGATTTTGAATTGGGCATATTTAAATTTGTATGGAAATTATTTTTAAAAGTGCTGTTTAGTAGTTCAATATTTGCAATAGCAGTAATACAAAATATGTGAACTTAACGATGATGACAGCGAACATTTACAATTAGTTTATTCAGTAGAACAAAATATGCATAAAGTCGAGAATTTGGAATATTTTAGACATAGTTTGGGGCTTGTACTAATATCTAGTAAGTAGAATGAACTGATCACATTAAATGTGTTCCATTATTTGATATATTATTGTTTATATAATTATTTGCTATATAAATGTGTTTTACAAGGTGCAACTTTAAGAAGAGTGAATAGAGTTTAACAAGTCTATGAAATTGAATAAATATTTCAGCTTGTCTGGAAAAGGAATGGCTGACCCTTAAGGACTTGCAACGTAATACAGAAATTATTATAAAGCTAGCAGATAGGATTCCAATGCATCACTGGTAGAAAAGTCTGTGAATATATGCATAAAAATAAGTGCAAATGTGAATACCATGAACTACAACATGACTGCAGAGAATACTACCAGAAGGTATATGAAAATATTCCAAATGGGACATCAGACTACATACGTTAAGTTATAAATTGATTAAATAACTCAAACAAGATTATCCTAAGATAGTTGTTTTTTCACTCTGCCTAAAATCCATAAGAGTGTTTATAACTCTCCTTGTAGACCAGTAATAGCTGGCAAACCCTCAGTAGAATCTTCAAATAATTTATTGTATCCATTTGTAAAGGATTTGGATTCCTTTATTTTGGATGGTGATGATTTACAATCAGAAATGCAGTTACTGGAGTGGTAGAGTCAATATTTTTGGATGGCTTGTGTGCAAAATCTCAAGGAAAGAATTAGATGTTAAGTTAAAATGTTTGGATGATGGTCTGCTGTGTGTGCTTATTATTGAATTGGTTGAATTTGCCCTAAGACATAATTATTTTAGATCTGGAAAAAAAAATATTTTTTTATTTTATTTAGTTTTTTTTTTTAAACTTACAGTCGTATGATACAGCTATGGAGACAAAGTTTGTCCCTTCCTAAGACCACTTATTTATGGGCAAACTTGCAATGGAAGTATATTTATCCTTTTTAACCATGAGACTTAAAATAATAGTACACTACCATTTTATTGATAATCTGAGTTTTGTTATGGAAGGCGAGGAAAGAAATATGCAGATCTTCCAAAAATCTCTCTCTGAAAATGTTTGACTTGCATTTTACTTTTGCTAGTAGGAAGCTTAGAGTTAACCATCTTTATTTGGTGCTACTTGTTGAAGGAATTGGCATTTGTACTAAAATGAAATGATACTTGTAGTGCTCACTCCGAAAACAATGCATTTTTTACATTATGGACAGTTGGTAAGAGTTAAATCTTTATGTATAAAATGTCTAATTATAAGGATGTTGAGTATCGCTGGAAAAAACTACTAGGAAAGGAATACAACAATACTAATTTGTTAGGTGCAATACAGAAACTGTTAATTCAGCATGATGAAACATAGGAAGAAAGAGATGCAGGAATATTCAGTATAATCACATGACTGCTTCACTACTATGTGGAGCATCTCCTTTGTGCATTGTTACACATACTTGGACACACAGAACAGTTTAAAGAAACTATGTAAACTGAGTATTTAAGGTTTGTATGTTAGATGAGCGCCCAGTCTTTGTTTTTACAAAGGACAGAGTATATTATAGTTTAGATTTACTGTTCATAGTAGTGCCTACATTTGAGAATATAAATACATCTGGATGATATAAATGCAGCACTTGTAGTGTATGCAAACATCCAAAAAAGGAATGATTTATATTAGTAAATTTATTATCTATTAATAAAATTATACATGATATACAGCAGTATGCAACTTGTAAACCTGAATAGGTAATTTGTGTTATATAATATATTTACAAGAAAGCCTATACTGGGGAAATAAAAATAGCTAAAATCATTTTAGACACCTATTAATATTAGAAGTCAGCATAACAATAACCTTTAACTATACATTTTAATGATATAAAAGCATGATTTGTAAGGCTAAGTTCCTTATTTTATTATAAAAGAAATGGTTTTAAAAGTGTATTTCAAGAAATGGCTACTTAAGAAAGTTATTTTGTTTTAAAATATCGCATGTTTATCCAAAATACTTAAACTGGAATTTTTAATACTACAGTACTGTCACTTTAAAACTGCAGCTGATGGGACAATTTTTTTTTTAAAGGAAAGTATTATGTTTACAGGCTCCCTGTTGAAATGTCAGCACTTGAAATGTCAAACGCAGATATGCCAAAAAATACCAAAATCTGTAGGAGAAGAGCAAATCTTGAACATCACTCTTACTCTTTAAACTTATTTAAACTTATTTTGCAGGAGGACAAGGCCCCCTACACCCCCTGATGTTTAGGGGTTGCCACCCACCCACCTAACCTATATATAACAACTCCAAGATTGCTATACCTCAGAAAAAAGACAATATTCTGAGAAATAGACATATTGCACTTCCATTTTTTTAACTATTCAGTCTCCATGTTTCAGGACTTGCTCTAGCAAGTCCCAACATTTCAAATGGCTACTGTGTTGGTGCATTCTATTTATCCCTTTAGAAGGCTGTGGAAGCCAAGGTACCAAGAACTTTTAAATGTATTAAATAAAGTGAAGTTTTAGCAGAAGAGTATGTTTTTGTTTTAGCAAGAGTTGTACGTGTCCAATTTACTTATACGTTTTGCACTGGATGACTGAACAAAAAACATAAATTTATATTGTGTCCATAATTCCTGCTTTTGGAGTTAATAAAGTTATTTTTTTATTAAAATGTTTGGTTGTTCTAAGGAAAAAAAAAGGATAAATCCCTGAAAGGTGTCCAAGTTCTATTTGAAAAAAAAAAATTACCAGTACACTGGAATTGTCGAAATAATTGATGACATGTTAAAGGATTTTCACTAGTATTCCAATTCATAGGGGCCCTGAATCTAATTGCTTTGTTTATAGTGACACTTGTGGTCATCCTGATGGCTTTGACACTGGTAGTCCTCTTCACTCAGAATCCATGGTTCACCATACTATAAGCAGAGTTAAAAGTCATGCTAGGGTGTGCCTCAGTAGGATGCTAGGTAAACTAATTCATGATTTAAATAAATTACTGTATCTATTCAATAATTTATTTAAATCATGAATTAGTTTACCTATATCTATTCAGTGGGGGACCACGGTGGTGCAGCGGTTAGCATTGTCACCTCACAGCAAGAGGTTCTCCGGTTCAATCTTCAGCTTGGGTGCCTTTTGTGCAGAGTCTGCATGTCCTCCCTGTGGTCGCTTGGGTTTCCTCCGGGTACTCCGGTTTCCTCCCACATCCCAAAGACATGCTGTGGGTGGATTGGACACTCTAAACTGGCCCTAGGCATGATTGTGTGTGTGTGTGTGTGTGTGTGTGTGTGTGTGTGTGTGTGTGTGTGTGTGTGTGCCTTCTGTGGAAGGTTATGCGCCGGGCTGGCAACTTGACACCATAAAACTCTACTGGCAATCATGAGCAGACAGGTGATCTGCTGTGGCAACCCCTAACTGGGAAAAAGCCGAAAGAAGAAGACTTTATGTATTCAATCCTGTTATGTTCCTCCAGTTTTAGCAGGCTGAAGTGATCACTATCTGTAAAGGTGGTGATAAATTGGACCCAGACCAGTACAGGCCCATTAGTCTAAATAGTGCTATAGGCAAACACTTTGAAAAATTGTTGTTCTAGCAATGTTACTTCAATAGATGATCTCAGTTATCCTGATATCAACCAGCATTGATTTATTAGGTAAACAGCATGATGTTTGACTATCTCAGTGAGGATTATAATGCTGTATTTCCAATAATTGTGTACAGTGATCTACTGGAAATGTGTGATAACATTCCAGATCATAGTCTCATAGTCATGAAGTTGTCCTGAAGCATGAAAAAGCTTATAGCTGGCAGGCAATGGAGAGATGAAAATGAATTCATGCTGTTATACAGAGGATGGGATTTGTGCCTTAACTTGAAAACCACTGATGGCTGCTATGGCTAACTGTCATCCATGCATAACAAGGCGGTAGACAAAGAATACAGAAAAAATAAATAATACATCTGGAATGCATCTTGCAAACAGAGGGTGTAATCATTTGCAATCTCTAGCAGAAAGCCAGGGACTGTGGTATATAATGCAATACCAAAAAATGGAAGCAACAGGGAAAAAATCAAAACTGTACATTAGACTGATGTGAAAACATTAGGAATGAAGGAAGCACGTTCTTAAGTACTGCAAGCAGAGGAAAAGAACCATGCTGCCCCAATTTGCCATAACTTTGAAAGCTGTAATTGTCCTAAAAATGGGGGAACTAATAATGACAACTGTTAAGAGTATCCATAACCCAACTAAATGAAAAGTTGCCTTTGTGTCCAAGAAAGAAAATCCCTGGCCATTGGAAGAAGAAAAATATTAAGTAACTATGAATGTTATGGTGTTGTCTAATTATTTCAATCTGCATATCCAATGAGTAATCAAAAAAAGCCATATCAGAAGTTAGGTTTGCTATACTGAGCCAAACAATATCTGACTGAAAGCAGCCGGATAACATTAGCACCCACCCACCTATTGCCAATACTTCAATATGCCTCTGCTATTTTGACCAACCTCCAGTCCAGCCGGACAAATGATTAGAGGAATGCTATAACAAAATAAATATATTTGCTTCCAAAAAGCCATAATCCACAAATCAGTGTTATTGCCCTGAGACACCTTAATTAATTTGAGCTGCCTCACCTAATTTCAACTTAACTTTGCACACAGATTAGTCTTTCACCCTGAAAAATGTCCTGTTCTCCAACTCATCTCCACTCCACCAACTGAGCTGTCCTCTCTGCTGACAGATATGTATCTTCAATTTATAATTTTCACAGCAAAGCACGAAATACACTTTACTCCAACTATATCTCACAATCATGGAATTCAATTCCCTCTGATCAGACTCAACAACACGCACATCTTCGAAGATAAATTAAGTGGCCCTGCTTGACTCGTGGCTATGCCCCTGCTATTCCCCAGACTAAATCATTCCTAAACTCTCCAGTGTACACATACATGACAGTGACTGTTTCTTTTGTCTTCTACTCTTCTTATGACGAAATATATATCTGACCTGATGTACTTCACTCAGTATGGACTATGTTGCTGCAAAAAGTTTTTCATAATTATATGCCTTATTTAGCCTCACTTTGTATGCAACGTTGCTAAATATTACCTCTGCAATTCTGTATTTTGTATAATAGTACTGTAAATATGTGGTGTGGAACTTTAAATGTAATGTTACATAAATATGTAACTTTAAATGTAATGTTACATGGATATTCTGTATGTTGTGATGTGCAACTGTTATTTTTTCTGGAGCTTTTCTCCCTTGATGCTCACTGCAAACAGGCTGGTTTGCCCAGTCAGACCTTTCCGGTAAACAAATGGAAATAAATTATCCTGAAACTTTGTTTTAAGAAGACTAGGCAGAATCAATGGGAGACTAGTTCACTTGTAAAGCAGAAGATTAGGAAGTTAGACATAAGACATAATTAATTCAAGAATATTTCACTTTGATATTTCGAAAGGAATTGAGGATTTGGATCAGGGTCACAGCACTGGAAGGTAGGGGAGGTACAAATCTGGACTTGGGGACAAATAAAAACTCGAGGATTACATTAAGACAAATCAACAAGGTCCTAGTAAACTGTCATCCTGGTTGTTCTAAGACTTGGCACTACTGTTTGGCAAAATAATAAATAGCCTATAGGAGCTCCCTTTAGAAATGGTTCTGGATTTGAATATGATCAGAATAGTTGCACTGCAGATGCAGGTGTCATTTTCTGGTCAATTTCTATTCCATCACAGGGAATACTGCATAAAACATCTGCAGAATAGTTTAGAAATGTTGCATAATACTTTTCTTGGAGATGTGCAGTAGAATGGCCTCACAAACCTGAGGACAATCCAACATGTTACAGTTCATTGACTGGGTTATTACTAAGGTAGATGAATAAAACTCTGCTGTTAAGAGATTTGCTATGTAGGTTTACTACCAGTTGTCAGACTTGGTCATCATACTTTAACTATTTGAAAGCACACTGATTGAAACATAACTCATTCAAAAAAAAAAAAAAAAAAAAAAAAAATCAAGCCAATCTATTTTTTTGCAGGGAGCAAGTCTCCCTTAGCCCCATGTAAGCTGGCTGCACCCCCCCACCAACACATGCTACTTCTATATATATGGTTCCCTTACATTTTAGGAAACAGAATCAAACTGAGCAGATAAGAGCTGGTTCTATAACCAATTCAAAAGCAGCAAGTAAAACGGGACCAGGACCAGGTAACACAGTATTCTATAAAACACTCATTTAAACAAAAAATAAAAGCGGTAAAAAATATAACAGATGAGCGCTTTCACACCAAAGGTGCTTCATCATATCTTAAAACTGACAGTGCTTAAATACAGTCATGAAAGTTCAAAATCACCTGGTCAAGTCATGTGACCTTAGCAAGGCTTTTAAAGGTATATACTCATTTAGTCCTTTCCCTTTGTCAAATTGTAAAATTAACATCTATTAAACTTCTAAGCATTCTGTTTTTGTTTTAATATCGCCTCCCCTAGCTCCTACATTCAATAATTCCAACTTAAGTGTGTGTTTGTGTCCAAGGTGTGTCTTGTATAGCTGCAGTGTTAAGGGAAGATTCTTTTTGTAAGGTAAGGTGTAGGATTAGTGTTGAGGCAGGGTTAGGGTCAGCGCACATTAGTAAGGTGGTGGTGTAGGGGGGCTGCTATGTATCTCTCTCATTTGCTTTGTTTCTTTTTCATGATAATGCTCTCGTTCTCTCCCTAAGTCGGACTGCCCATCACTTCCAAAGTGAAGAGTTGATTGCCTCACTTATTACACCTCCATCTCTCCCTTTTTCTGTTATGAAACAGCTCATATTTGGATATGATTCTTAAAAAGTAAGATACTGACATATATAAGAACGCATAGCAGTGCCATTTTACAAGGGTGCATCTCATTCTGGGGCACAATGATAGATGCATTTTAACACAGTACATTTTGGTCACCGTGTTCTGTTTTTTTTAGTGAAAACGTGATCAAATACTTGTGGCTCAATTATCACAAAACTTTTGTGCTCAATATCATTCTAATGAACAGTGCAGAAGTTACTAATGCACTAAATGGTCTGCTAAGTAGAATGGAATAGGCTAGTGTAATGTGGAGGACCAGCTAGGATGTTCAGGAAGGATGGGCATTTGAGCATTGCAGAAGGGCCAGCAGGTTAAATATTAAGGGTTGCATGAGGGAGTGGGCGACGAGGTAGAATGAGGGGTACTGCAGGGAGCATCATTGAAGGATGCCATGGAATCCTTTAGATCCCCATTTCACCTAAGGTCAGCACTGACACCAAGATAGAGGGAAGGGTTGAAGGTGGAACTGGCTGCCCTTAACAGGGATGTAGCATATGGCCAGATGTGCTGTTTTCCACAACCTAACACCTTTGTTAGATCATTGAATAGTGCAGACGAGTCTGAAGATGGCAAGATAGCAAGTATGGTGCCCTAGTACTGGGGGTGGGGAATGAATGTGGAACTGCATGACTGTAAGGTTAGCATGAGAGCTAAGGGAAAGTCGTGAAGAGAATCCTGAGAAGTCTTGTGGCATCGTGTCTAGAATGCACTTCAAAGCAGTAATCAGCATTGATTTCTGACTAGAAGAGGCTGTAAAACAAACCTGATCCAGTTTTATTGTTGGGCTATATCTCAGCTTGGAAGGGGAATGCCAGTAGACCTGGCCTACCTCAACTCAGCCTCACAGAGAAGGCTGATCAGAAAAGTGGAGTGACTGGAGGAAGGACTGAGGCTGAGGAAATAGACTGTCTCATGGTAGAATGGTAGAACACAGGCTTTAGTAAGAAGGTTGAAGTGAAGAATTTCAAATATGACTAGTGGACTACCATGGGGGTGGGGGTTGTTTGTGTGGGTCCAATATTTAACAGTGAGATTAACTCAGACTTGTCTGATGGAATACATAATAGAACATACCTCTTCACTTATGGAACAGAGAGATGAACAGTAGTGGGGAATGGGAAAATGAGTCAATGCAAAGACTCTAAAAGGGTGAGGAAGTGAGCAGAAAGGTGGTAGCTGAGGTTTATTGCAAACAAATGCAAAATACTGCACTTAGACTGAAACAACCCTGGTGTATAAAGTATACTCATGATAGAGTGGAACATTCAGCAACAGAGCAGGAAAAGAATACGAACTGTTAACACATTCTGTATTAAGCTATAGCAATCTGTGGGTAGTGGTAACAGCAAATAGAATACAGGGATGTGTCTTCAGGATGATGGACTCCAATAGCAAAACTGCAGTGCCTCCACTCTGCAGGGTTTTTGTCTGACCCTGAGTACTGTTTGCCGGTCTGGAGGGCATAGATGAAAGGAACATAGGCTGCTGACAGAAAAACACAAAAAAACAAAAAGAACCAACAAGAAAGAAAACTACCAGAAAGGTCAGAAGAATAAAGTGATATGGCTAGAGGCTAAAAGAATTAGAGCACTTTTCATGTGATACCATAAGAGACAGGGGATATACGATTTACTTATTTATATATTTGTTTAATTAGCTGCGTAAGTGAAACTGTGCAACTAACTCTCTTCAGCAACGCAGACATCAAAAAATAACTATAGACAGTGGCAATTAGGGAAAAAGGGCAAGTAAACATACTTAACAAAAATGACAAAGCAAATATTAGTTGAAAAGTTGACATATGGTAGTGATGTGAAATAAAATTACGCAGTACCCTAGGCAGATTTAATAAAACAAGCTGCTAAGTGCAAGTGAACCTCAAGATGAACTGTAATGGGTATTGCCAAATTGTAACATTTCAGCAATGTATATCAAAAAGTAATGCTTTAAGGTACTTTATTCATGCAGTTGATGATATAAGTATGATAGAGATTTCATATCAGAAGTAGTACTGAATATCCAACCAAGGGGTCATACAGCTGGACCCCATTAAATTACCCCACTACACACACGCAATGCTGTGGACAACTTTATTCAAACATTCCTCAATTTTTATAAATGCTTTGACTCCCTAAGAAGAGAAGAACTAGGTACAGATCCATTCACTGGTTAACTACAAGCATTAAACAAAGGATGACACAAAGAAACTGTGGGAGAGAGACCATTCACCATCAAAACTGTAACACTACAACTTCTTATGCATATTTACATATAGCTTATCCACATAGAATTATTTGAATCTTACTTTCCAAATCTTACTGAATATTTTTTCCTCTCAGGCCTCCACGGCGACTAATTTTAATGAGATTGTTTTAATGGCCATATTTTTAAATCGTCAACAATATAGTTAGGTGCGATCCAGTAAGTAGTGGGTGATGTAAAAGAGATATGAGAAAGCAGCCAGTTTGGGACCATTGAGTATGATGAGCTTCCAGGTTAGAAGGAACATTTAGAATAGAAGCTTCCCACAGCATTTTAACCCATATACAGACTAATTTTTTAGACGACTTTGAGATGCCACTAAAGTACATACAAGTAGGTGCAATATGCAAAAATATGTAAAGGTCTGAGGAGCTGAAGCTACAACGGTTAACGGAGATCATTTGGATGTATAATGTATAATTTTGCAGGAGTATAAGATATTTATTTATTGCTAGTCATTTGGGAATTAAAGAATTTCTGCTAGTAATGCTAGTAGTATTAGTTTTATTCTGATCCTCTTTATAAGGGATTTAATAGGGGATTTATTTGTGAAAGTAATTGTTTGAAGACAATTTCTTTATAATTTAAATGGATGTATTATTTATAATTATTTACTTATTAATTTATTATTAAATAAGGTTGGCTTAATAATTAGGTTGTACATGTCATTGAATATATTCCGACCGTTGAATTAGTTCCTGAGAGGAATACTTTTTGAAGTCTAAGATTTACCTTGAGGCTTTTCAGAAATTGCAAGAGCTAGAGAACTTTGTATGAGAGAGAAATTCCATTTTAAAATCTTGATGAGAGGAAACTAGCAAGATCTAGTATATTTAGTTTGATGGTTGAGGTGTTTTTGATTTAGGTTGATTGGTTGAAAAGGGGTGGTTGAAGTTTAAGATTGAAAAGGTTGAAGATTTTATTCCTTAATTATTTTTAAGAAATGTTTATTTAGCTTTTCAGTAGAGAGGAGTAGGTGAAGGAATGGGAAAAAGATTAGGATATGTTTTGTTGGATATTAGGATTATATTTGCTAGAGCCTTTATGTCGTACGCTTAGGTAGTAATGGTCTTCTCTATTCTATTGTGGTATCTTTATTCATGTATGCAATGGACCATAGTTTATTAGAGCTAATAATCAGATAGTACCTGGAAAACCCACCCTTTCTTAGACTTAACTTAACTTAGACTTAAAAAGGAAAAAAGATTTAGAGATTTTAGAAAATTAGATTTTTTTAATGTTTGTTTTTCAATCTTTGTTGTGAAGTATTTTTTTGCACTTAAATTGATAGAGTCTAAATTGAAGAGGATTCTATTTTCACAATATTTATTTTTTGAGGAAATGATAATTTCACTAGTTTCCATCTTTGTCCATCTTTGTATGATGATAGATGATGATTTTTTTAGCAGGTTATTAGCTTGAAGCTTATTTTGGCTGTGTTGTATTGAAAGTTGACGCCAAGGTAAGGATATGAGGAAGAGGAGATTAGGGAGAATTCAAAGAAGGTTTATGAGCTCAGATTTTATTTATATGTGATTTATTTGATTTCTTGATTGACTTGGTAGAGAGAGTCCTTGAAGTCTTTTAATATTTTTTTTAATTGGCAGGTGGCAGGTCAGGTTTAAGAAGTCAGAAGTTAAGGTTTAAGTCAGCAAAGGCCGATGTTGCCTGTGTGTGTATTAAGTGTTAGGTGAAGTGTGATGTGTGTTGGAGGAGATAGAGGAAGAAGGGTTCAATAAATAGAGGAAAGAGGAAGGAGAAACTGGCTTGTCTAGTGCCATTATTAGTAATCTGAATGGGCTTAGATCTTTATTTATATACAGATATGTGCTTGAAAGAGTTCTAAAGAGTTCTGACTGTCTAGGGGGTGGGTATGTTGGTTGGTGCTTATAAGAGGTGGAGAAGAGAGACCTTACCCTGTCAAATGCTTTGGATGGATCTAGATATTTTAGGTATATTATTTCTCTTTTTCTTTTTTTAAACTGGATAAAGAGAGAGAGTGTTAGTGTATTGTCCCATGTATGTCTATTGGACATAAACCCAGCTTGGTAACACTACAACTTCTTATGCAATTACATTAAAGGGTTAATAAGAAAAACACAACAAACTGTAATTAAGTCATGTTACAAAACCATGCCAAAGCAATTTTGGAACTGCATTAACGGATTAATGATACCAGGTAACTCACTTCTAAATAACACCACCTACAGCACAGCATGTAAACACATACTTTCTGTAGGCAGCAATCTCTTCTACAAATAGTAACACTAAGTTAGCAACATAAAAAAATAACTTATGGCATCTTTAACCTTTCATGGCTGAGTCATCTGAAAAACTGCTAGAAAAAATTAAACATAACTCAGTTTATACCTAGTAATACACCTTGAGAATACTTAAGCATAGCCACAAAAGCAGCAGCTTACCCTGGAGTTATTCATATAAATATATGCCCATAAAAGAAATTGCATGCCAGAAATATGGGGGAAAAAGACGGACATAATGTGATGTGTCCAAGTGTAGTCCAATTGCCATTCTATCACCAGTGACTAAAATTCTACAGAAATGCATCACAGACAACTCTATCACAACATAAATGAAAATAATTTACTGTCTCCAGCTCATGTGAATTTAATCTAGGGTACTAAAACTGCTTAGCTTATATTCCTAAACACTACAAATTTACAGTATATTCCAGGACTGTAAATAGCTGATATGTTTTGAGAGTCAGCTAAACCGTTCAGTGCTGTTTCACACAAGCTATTTATAACAAAACTAACACAACTTGATCTGACCAGAGCAGCAGTAGTTTGATTCGCACAATAACTGGGTGATTTCAGAGTTTGATTGGTTAGAGTCACAATTCTCTAACCTTATCACACCTATTGGGATCCTGAGTTATAGAAACTGAAAGTCGTTTTTGTAAAATCAGTTAGTTTTTTTCCCAGGCCCCACTGAAAAGGGGCTCTCTGAACTCAGACTAAAACACTAAACAAATGTGAATTAATGAATGAATGAATAAATAGATAAGATAAAATGTTTCAGTAAGAGACAAAGAGGGGCTTTATTGTATTGATGGATGCAAAATCATGTTTGGGGAGATAAGGTCTCCTGAAAAAGGAGGAAAGAGGGTAAAAAAGGATATAGGTAGCGTATTTTAGGGATCATAACTAATCTGTAGCTCTGGATTGTTGACCTATGGAATGGGACACCAGTATGTAAGATAGAGAGAGAGACAGAGAGAGAAAATATGAACAGAAGCTTCAAAAAGGAGTCTAACATGTGCAGACCCATAGGATACAGTTTGGATGCTGGAATATTTTGCAAGCACCTTAAACTTTATGGGCATCATTTGGATTTAAAGGGGTCTATATCATATGAGCGAATTGCACAAATTGCGAACGCTCATAATATCGAATGTACCGGACCTCAAACTTCCTATTGTGGGG
The DNA here is from genome assembly GCF_019279795.1 of Protopterus annectens. Taxonomy (NCBI): domain Eukaryota; kingdom Metazoa; phylum Chordata; order Ceratodontiformes; family Protopteridae; genus Protopterus; species Protopterus annectens. The sequence continues at coordinate 185,047,051 of NC_056749.1, forward strand.
AGCTGCACCCCCCCAAACCCCCTGCTAAATATATATTCCAACTCCGAGATCGTACTACAGTGAGGAAAGGGCAAATATCCCATTCTTCACTGTACCGCGATCTCAGAAAAAGCACTTTGAGGTCCGGTATGTTCAATATTATGAGTGTTGGCAATTTGTGCAATTCGCTCATATGATATAGACCTGATTTAAAGACCCTGTGTTTCTGAAGTATAGACAAACTATCCAGTTATGCTATGCTGACAAGCTCAGTAAAAAGGCCAAAACATGCATGTCCACAGCTACTGGGGTTTGGTTTTATTGGCCTGAATGGTAACCATTAAGACTTAAAAAGTAACAACCAAATCCATGTAGCTGAAACACTTGATGTCCTTAAGGCGTCATCTGTATATATCCCATGGGCCTCCAGAAATGGAGGTTTAAGGTATACAGTGAAAACATTAGCTTGACTGAGTTTTCCTTGCAGTAATATAAATATATATGTGTGTGTTTGTGTGTGTGTGTGTGTATACACACACACACACACACACACACACACACACACACACACACACACACACACACACACAAAAGTATCTGCATTTTAATATTATTACTGCATTATTTAGTCTTTTTTTCTGGCTGTCTCATCTTTACATTTCAGAATTTGAGTATGTACATTTTTGTCCTAAAAAATAAATACATACACATATATATATATATAGTCTGTAAATCTGTTAGTTACTTTACTGTAAGCTGCCTTATGATTTTTGTACCATTGTATATATTCTATTGTTAATTTTTAATTGTTAATTTCCATTTTCATATTTTAGTACTTGGAGCTTTTATCCTTGGGTCTCAGCTGAAAAAGGGTATCTGCCCAGTTGGACTAACCTGGTTAACAAATATTAAATAAATAACATAAATATATATATATATATATATATATATATATATATATATATATATATATATATATGGTTCCCATTCAGAAGCCTGAAACATCATAAGCCTGAAAATCAAAATCCTGAAACCAAAAGCCTGAAAACTCAAAATCCTGAAAGCCCAAAATCCTGAAAGCCCAAAATCCTGAAACTCAAAATCCTGAAAACACAAAATAGACATACTGATGTCATTGTGGCTTTGCTATTGTTAGCCCTGTGGTGTTAGGTCAGTTGGTTTTATGTTAGAGTTAGGGGGGGCTTAAGTGAGTTAGTTTTAGGGCGCAGGTTAGGCATGTATGCAATAGTGACAAATATTGGGGTTAGAGGCGTTTAAGTGAGTTAGGGTAGGGCTCAGGTGAGTGGGACCTTAGGGTTAGGGTTAGGGTCAGGGTCAGTTGGTAGATATTAGTGTCTTTATAGTGACATATTAGCATTATTTGTGTTTTCAGGATTTTGAGTTTCAGGATTTTGGGCTTTCAGGATTTTGGGCTTTCAGGATTTTGAGTTTTCAGGATTCTGAATTTTCAGGCTTTTGGTTTCAGGATTTTGATTTTCAGGCTTATGATGTTTCAGGCTTCTGAATGGGAACCATATATATATATATATATATATATAGGGTCTATATTAGATAATCGAAATGGCTCATTATCGAATGCCGTAACGTCGAACTGCAAAACCTGAACCCTAACAATATCGAAATCTCAAAACAGCAAATTTTTTCCCAGGGGAAAAAATTTGCTGTTCCGAGAAACACACTGTGGCCACAGTTGTACTTATGAGCAGGTGAGCCACAGGGCCAATGACATGCTCTTATGTGGAGGTGTGCAGCTGCTATACCCGAGACCAGAGGGTAGATGAGGTTGGTCCTGCTGCTGAATAACCTCTTACCCCATTGAGAAATTCCTAGTGAATCTTTTGACACATGACAACTCAAAGCAGAGTGCCCGCAATATGTCCTTGATGTGGGTACAACTCTTTCACTGTCCCAGGAAGAGCTTCTAGGTAGGCTTTCTTATATGACCAGTTCAATACTGTTGTGTAGTAAAACAATAGAAATAAGTTACTTATGTCACTTGTGTTTTTTTAGGGGGCGGGTTTGAATCTTAGTACAGTGATAAGCTCATTTTGGAGTTGTCAGCCACATTCTTGTTAACGTAACACATCATGCTGATCGAGAGGAGTACATGTAGTACCTCCAGTCTTACTGTTAAATGTGATGATGTTGGCCTTACCTCTTACTTAACTTCTTTCATGATCATCAGGAATCCAGCACCATAGGTCTCCTGGAAATGAATAAAGTTACTTCAGTACTGCAGATCAAGTCCTAGCAATCTAATGTGTCATTTTAGGCCTGTAGTTTGTTTTACTGTACTGTCTGTAATAGTGGTAGCACTGTTAGTTGTTTAGCATATATTGCACTGTGGTAGTGCAGGTATTAATGCATGCCTGTGTTTCTACATTTTTGTCACAGGTGATCATACCACCTGATGTCAGTGTCTCATCAGACACTGATGATGATGGTGAAACTGATGCACAGTTGGGGGGTGTTCTGGTTGAATCCGACATAGAGGTTGACATCCAACCACCCCCTTCTTTTCCCCAGACACAGCCAGCAGGCCTACACCTACCCAGTCCACTGATCCCACAGATATAGGACAGGTGGAGGGCAATGACATTGAGCAGGGAAGTGTGTCTACTGTGGCTTCAGTGCCTGTTGAGTCTGGCCATTGTCAAAGTGTTGGTAAGGTGCCATGCAGGAGGGTTGATAAAGGTGCTTGGAGGAGGCCTGCTGTCCCTGCTCCACCTGCAGCAAGCGTCTTTTCCTGTGCCACTCAGCATATGTTTAGGGCCATCACAGAGGCACAGACGTGTTCAGAAAGATGCGCCAGACAAATGCTCAGGGATATGGATGTTGCACAGTCTTGCATGTGTAACTGCCTCCACCATGCTGCCAGTTCCCTGGATCAGACGAATGGCATGTTGGAATGAGGGGTGCCTGTCATGGAATGAGCAGTGTATGCGATGGCAATTCTGCTGTGAGGGAATCACATCCTCATGAGCATAAATCAAACACAACATCTGCTGAGAGTCAACATGGCCATTCCTGATCATGCTCCTGTATTGGCAGTACTTCCGATAGTCCATCGGGGAGTGTGCTTTCCACACCCAGACATGGCAGGCCATGGGGTCATGGTCCTGGACATTCCTATGAAGGGAGCATGTCCAGTAGACATCGGTCATGCTCTGGTAGCAGCACTCCTTCTGACCTTGGGTGTGGAGGTGCTAGTGCAACTTCTGGCAGAGCCAATTCCTGTGGTTAGAGGCAACAACGATGGACTGCCACCTCGACCATATTCAGCTCACACCTGTACAACATACTAAGATGTAAAGCTAGCACTGAGCTTGGCTGTGTGGATGCAGACTCTCATACCTCACTTTCACATGGATGACCCCTACAGACACACACACACACACACACACACACACACACACACACACACACACACACACACACACACACACACACACACCCTGCCTCACATTTTCCCTCACACACACTCACCGACCTTTTGTGTCAGCCTAGGACTCCTGTCCCCCTCCAGCACCCTATACAAGTGATAACTGTGCCATATCCCTGTTTTCTATCTTTTGTATTCAGGGATACAAAAGCTTTACTTCAATAGTGTCTAGTATATCTGCATTTATGGTGTTGAACTGATAATTGTACCTGTCAGTTATATGTGCCTTGCCAAATGTTAAAGTAGATAGCATCATCATGATCGTACTTTCTAGTGTATTCTCTTGTAAGGGTTGCGAAGTCAACTGCAATATATGTCATTACTTTATAAACTTTCTCTTTAATGTTTTCCATTACATATGTATGGTGCACATCATAAGACACGTCATCCCATGCAGATTTCAGAACTATATGACAACACTGTAATCAAACTCATCAGAACAGTAATGCAGTATAATGCTGTGTTTTGCAGGATCCTCACCAGACACATACCATAGCTGGAAACACCACAGGGCCTACTAACCATGACATATGTGGATAGATTAACAGACATGTCACTGTCATCTGTCTGGTATTTCATTACATTGTAATTGTGATTCTAAGCCTGTTACTTTTGGTTTAAGCACTTCGGCTTCAGTGCAGTTGTCTTACATCATGAAGGTTTGTAGTCTACACTCTGGTGGGAGGAGAGAGGGTAGCCTCTGCTCTTCTGATCTGGGAATTGCTGGTTGAATGCTTATTGTGGCTGCTGTTCTACATCACGTTGTTATGATTTAAGGACTTTGCCTCCAAGCCAGTTATTTTACATTAGGAAGGTTTGTGATAGGAGAGGATAGTCAACACCCTTCTAAACTGGGAATTGCTGGTTGAAGGCTTATTGTGTCTGTTATTCTGAAAATGTTTTAGTCCTGGTTTAAGCACTTGTGTTCCATACCACTTATTTCACATTAGGAAGATTTGTTAAATACACTGTTGTTGGAGTATTCTACTGGATTGCTGCTTTATTTAAAATGTTTGTTCTTCCCTTGTGATAGTGATTTTCTGCATTTTTGATTTCTAAGGCTTCTGCATTTTATAGCATAGGCTTGATTCAGGCTTGCTGAATCTAAACTGTTTATCATTGGAGCACTAAAACCAGCCCACTTGCATTAAGAAGGCCCCCTGCACACTTGTGGCAGAACTGTGCAGCCAAGAACCCATCTGACTTGGGGATTGCTGGAATAAGGCTCACTGTTTAAAATTTCCCTTGCTTTACTTGTTTAAAATAGTTTAACTTCACTTGTATTCCAATGTTGTGTTTTGGGGTGTTTGCAGTCAGTTTACCATAACTACTCAGAGCTTGCACTGCTGCCATGCTAGCAATTCAGGTGTGCATAGTGAAATACTGGTGTGTTTTTGTAACCCCAGCCCTCTATAGAATAGACACATTTTGTTAGTCTTACACCAAAACCTGGTCCATCTAGCTCACTCCTCACTCATTACTACAGTATATACTTTCCATAATGGATAGACAATTTCCTGCCATGTCTCCAGGCAGCCTGATGTACATGGGAATCCTGAGGCAACAGAGCAATTGCCTCATGTATACTGACAACCAGTTACTGCTAAAACAAACTAATACAACATGTGAAAGCTGTATCTATACTACAAATTTGGAATTCTCTCACATAAAAACAAACCAGATATCAAACATGTTGTCAGCACACACAGTTCACCTGTTGCACATAAGCTCACAACAAACACACACAAGTGGAGGTACCTGCTAGACACCTAACTAAAGGTAGCAGACCTCCCAGGTGCAAACCTACTGTAATACAGTGCAGACCCAACAGAATCCACTACACATAATAATATACACACTGTTGTCTCAACCAATAAGCCCCTCAGGAAAAACATCTCAAAGCAAAATGTCTTGTTCATAAGCAACTCCATAGTGAGACACACAGATGTCCACCTTACCAGAGTGGACAAGGAGAAGGTCACAGCTGCCTGACAAGTGCTGGGGTGCATCAGATCATGCACACACAAGTTTTTCAACAAGTACCATTATGACTCTGTCATAGTCCATGTTGCAGAGAATGACTGGAGATGTACCTCACTGCACTATATGAAGGTGCTTGCCTGCCCCATAGTAACCTTTTTAGGAAATATCAGAAGTAAAGTCCTAACATAAAGAAATCCACCGCACACAAAAACTGAAGGTAATGCTGCTTAATGCAAGGAGTGGTAAATCAGCAACTGCACTCACTGTAAAAACTTCTTACCTTGGAAGATGCCCATGTCTGTGCAGTCATACAGACATGGTGCAAGGCTGCAGGGAGCATCCTGGCTATGCAGGGGTACAATGCCTTCCACACATTCTCATATCAAAATGAGTGTTAAAGAACCAAAGGTAGAGGTATATACATCTTCATTAAAGACAAATACACCGCAAGACTGGTCACAGAGTACGACTCTGTACTGGTACTCCCAGTCCAGCTAACTTTATGTAAACCCCCCTTACATATCATTGATAGCTACAGGTCCCCTACCCTGAACCACAAGGACCACTCTGCCTACTTGTACCTAATTGAGTCACTCACTAGACAGCCAAACACCTTGGTCATGTGTGATTTCAACTATCCTTCCATCGATTTGGAGTCATATATGTGCACTAACACATTCCCGGACTTATAAATACACATGCTGTGTAACAAAGTCTGCACCCTCACAAGCGGCTTGAATGTCCTAGACTTAGTGCTGACCAATGTAGTGGTTTTCTGCTCTAACCCCTGTGTGTTGGCCCCCCTGGTCAGGCCAGATCACAGTTCAGTATTGTTCATATTCACAGTCATACACGACAATCTCTGAAGAGCAGAAAGGATGAAATCTTTCCCCAAACCAAACTATAGGGTCCTAACCGATGCCATAAAGAGTTCCAAACCCCTTGCTACCACTGTCAACAATGACTGCTATACAGGGGTGGTGTACACATAAGGCCTATATTAAACAGCTATACAAATGTATAGAGTAGGCTGAATGTGAATGAATCAAAACAAGCTTCTCACAGAAAACAAGCTGCCCTAATGGGCATTATGCATATATTGGATATACAAGTGGAAGAAAGTAATGTCTTAGAACAAGAAGGAACTGACTCAGCAGAGGAAGGACACCCTTCACAGCTTGAACAGGGAAATTAGCTTTCTTAAAACATCCTTTAAAGCCGCATACAAACCTAAAGTAGCATCCCTAGCTAAATATAATCAGGAGGTATTCTTTAGGTGCATCAGACATCTAAAAGTGAAGGCCCAACTTTGTGTGCAATTAGACATGGATGGTACCACTCTTACTGACCCTGAGGACATCACCAACCTGCTGTTTTTGGTAAACGTCACCCGCCACGTCCCCAGCAGTCATAACCCAAAGCATACCTGTCACCAGTCCCCTACCTAGTAACTTCCGCTAAAGCTAAGGTGACATCTGCCTGGATTCCAGCCTAGTGTCTGATCCTGGCCTGGTGGAATAGTTGTATATGCAATAATCTGATATAACTGATTACATCAGCCTTGTCTGTTGAGCATATGGTGATAACAGTATCCCGCATGCTGGTGTAAAAGGATCTTTGTAACGTTAAGTAACATCAGTCACATACACACAGTTGACTGCAGTGAGAACAAAATCTCTAAGTAAACACAGTACAGAACACAGTACTATATGCAAGTGCCACAGCATGTGTCTGACTTTTATACTGGAGGATATCAGCAGGTGATGTGGGAGACAAGAGGTTGGGAGAGCTGCATGAAATGCATGTGTAGGCTTCTACAAGTATGAAAAGACTAGCAAACCATGCCATTGGAGAATTAACTGTAAGATAGCACATCTTCTTTGCTGAGTACAGAGACACAAACCCAGCTGACTGCAGAGAAAACAGAACCTCTACCTATCTAAATATACAGACTATAGAACTCAGGACTTTATGTAAGTGCCACAGGACAAGTAAGACTTTTACATGGCTGCATGTGAAGTTACGGTAGATGACATCAGCTGGCCATGTTGGGGACAATAAGTTGTGAAGCTTGCATAGGGACATAGATTCATAGGTTCATATAAGGCTAGTAGCCTAACTGCACAGTGTGTCCTAGGTGTGTAGAAGCATAGCTGTGTGAAAACACAAGTACCCTTATTGACCATAGTTGGATGCTTGTGTTTAGGATTGCAAGGTAGTCAGCACCATTGAGTTGCCCTGTCCATGACTGAGCACACAATATTATATATTATAATTTGTATTGTGGGTGAGATATGTGTGTCAAAAATACTGAGCCCTCAAGGTTTTATTGCTTGGGATGGTGGACAGCACATGTATGTATTGTGAATGTATGACATACTCTGAGAATGTGCCATCAAAAACTGATCACATGTACAGATGATTCACTGAATTTGGTTTGTCACCTCCAGAGAGAGAGAGGTGACAACATAATCATGTTGTATACTCAATTGGATCAAATTAAGTGTATCAAGTAGACATGTGCTCGACAGGGACAGGTATGAGTAGGACAATTTTTTTTTTGTTGAGAGAAAGAGAAATGTTGAGGAAGGGACACATGCATGTGTGAGGCAGGTAATTTGGCAAGGTGAGGAAGCAATTTCTGACAGAGAGGACATGCAAGACAAAAGACAGAGATGGTGAAGAACACAAGATGTAGGTGAACACCATGGTTGGGGTAAGGTTGTGGACCTTGCAAACCCATGGATATCAAGCTGGGTGACAGTGAGGATCAAATCCTTACCCACTGGACTATAATCACTATTACTTCACTATGCCGATAGTTGCAGTGTCTAACATCTGCATCTCCTTATGTTATTCAGTACAATGATGGAAAGCAGCATCTCCATCTGGTGTAGGTGTGTGGCAACAGTGTGCACACAATCCTACACACCATCCCCAGGAGTTCTTCTTGGGTGATACCCCCACTGCCACTGCTCCTAGAGGGAACCACAGGCCTGTCCTCTGGGACAGAAGTACCTGAGGACCCAGGTAGTGCAGGAACAGCACAAGGGGTGCTACCAGGTTATGTCTCAGACATGCTGGACCTTGGTGCCATAGCTCATGAAGTTGTGGGCAGGTGAATCTCATGGGCCAGGCCTACCCTGCTGTGGGGGGGGGAGAAGAAAAGAAGCGTTGGGGTTAGAGATTGAACAAGCTGTCTTATTTGATTGTTTAGGCACTTGGGTTCTCACTTTTATATTTGTAGACAGCCGCTTCTTTTGCTTAATGTATAACCTAGTAATGAAAGACGTGTCTGTTGAGCACACGGTAACTGTGTCCCACATGTTGCTATAAAAGGCTCACTGTAGAGTCCAGCAAAAGCTGAAACACACAAACCAACCCGCCCCCGTTTGACTTCAGTGAGAACAAAACCCCTACCTAAGTATTCACACTACAGAACACAGTAGTTAATGCAAGCACCACTGCAAAAGTCTGATTTTGTCAGGACTGCTGGTGAACTTTTAGTAGATGACATCGGCAGGCCATGTGGGAGACAAGAAGTTGGAAGGCTGCATAGGTACATTGCTTCATAGTGTCACCTGAGGCTAGTAACCTAATAGCAGCAGGCTGTTTAGAAGCATGGCTATGTAACAACACAAGTACCCATATTGAGCAGACTTGGCTGTTTGAGTTTTTCATATCAAGGCTATGAACACCACCAACTGGCCCTGTCCATGAGTGAGCACACAACATTATATATAACACTTTGTACTGTGGTTGATATATGTGAGGTAAAAGTAATGAGACCCCAGGGTTGTAGTGCTTATTTGGGGTGGTTTGCAGGGGGGTGGGGTGTAACAAATGGATGTATTGTAAATAACATATATTATTATTATATTATATTGCATTATGCTTTTAGTTTGCAAAGTTTCTCCATATAGCTGTATGTAATACAAAGGAAATGGACAATAAACAGCTATAATAAAATATATATACAATTCCATAACACAACGAGCATTGGATTTGCATGATGTTTAACAAAGTGTACACACGTGAACTAGCCCTATTGTGCACAGGCAAGCAGTGCACAAATGCAAGGCACATTGCTAATGCTTACTACTATACCCTGGTACCATCTGTACTCCCAGGCTGGCTTTTCACGATTAAGAGCATTAATTGAATGTATCAGTTTTCTATTTTTGGGTGTCTGCTTTCTTGGAAATTTGGTTTTCTGCCGTTTCCACAATGTTGGTCATCATGCAGACAAGATAAGCTTAGCCAGATTTTTATCGGGAAGTGGTGCATGAGCAAAACTGGAATTAAAAGAAGACAAAACAGGAAAAGATACTAAAGCTAATGACAAATACACAAAATGTGTATAAGCACAGTAAAACTTGATAGTGCTCATTACAAATATCTACATATGTCAGGATTTGAACCCTCACACCAATACAGCTTCAGAAAATAGGAGGATGCCTTAGTCCTCTTAGCCACACAAACAGATTTCCATCAATGAAATGAAAGTCATTCTTCACACAACTAACTACATCAGAATGTACACTGATATCAAGCCACAAGCTGTGATTGTACACTTAATTCTCTTTACTATATTTGGACATAGGGCAGTTAGTGATCACACAACTGGTCATAATTATGCTTACAGATGTACATCTCTGTGTTACCGTCCTGTATTTCTTGATCATTCATCAGTTATCTAACACATGCAGTGTGTAAGCCATTCTATATAATTAGCTTTAACATGTAAGAGGATATTAAGTGGGAATAATATGATATGCAGCTGCCAACAAATGAAGTCCAGCTTGGATGGCACAAACGGCATAGGTGAGTTACTGTTATGGCAGGAACAAGGGTACACTCTTCTTTTTTGGGGGGGCAAAGATACATTACTATTATGACACAAACAAATCTGAAGTCTGAAACTGCATTATGTATCATCACTTTCTAACTTTTGTCTTCATTGCTTTACCAGTACAAAGCTATGGTGCTAAACTGAGGCCATGCAGGGAATATAAGAATTCTTTAGAGGTATGACTGTGTGAATCTTTCATTCCTGAGGCCTACTAATTACTAATGGACAAATATAAGTAATATGTGTCTGGTGTCACATGTTAAGGTACTTTCTGTACAAATCCACCACTATTTACTTGCTTACTGTACCAAATTAGGAAATACAAGGATATGCCATATTATTATTAAAAATACACTCTAGGTTCAGGACTTGCTTTGCAAATGCAGCAGTTGACACACAGGGCTGACGCTGTCTGATACAACAATACACAACCAGTACTTAGGGAGGTAAAGGTTGTGTGAGTTGCCTGACATCCATTTTATTATATGTATGCGAGTAGGAGAAAGGTATTAGGTCCCTAGGTGGTCAGTGAATGTGCTGTGCATTCTATTAACCAAAGCAAGGGCATACTGATCACACCTATGTCTGCCTACAGGCACAGCAGGTGGGGGTTCTTCCTCCTCCTAGTCCTCTGTGGCTGTGGTGACCTAGCTGTTGGTGGGGGATGTGTGTGTTCCTTCCCCTTGCTGATCCTGCTGCAGGTGTTTCTGCAGGATCAGATTGTGGTGCATAGCACATACTGTGAACATTTGTGTACATGTGTGTGGATTATACTAAATGCACTAGCAATATATCTAGGCACTGGAACCATGACTTGAGAAGACCAAACAAACACACACTTGAGTGTGTGACTAATTATGGCATCGTTCTGTGGGTGTATGTGCACTTCTGATGGGTGTCATCAGCCATGGTTACAAGGCATAGCCAGCATCCCACAGTAAATGGCCCTGTGGGATGTGCTCCCAGCAAACATTTAGTACAGCTGTGATGTGTG